>NW_017100216.1:97381-160412 GCF_001263275.1 Habropoda laboriosa | reverse complement strand
TTATAAGAGCATGCATATCATATCGATCCTCAGGGGCCGCAGCCGATCTCCCGATTGGCTGCGGTACGGAAATCACGACCCTGAGGTGCCTGAGTGCACGGGCCCGGAGGAGGAGTCACATCCTCCCGCCGGGTCCCGGTGGTGGCGACCCACACGAGGAAGCTCCTCCCCTTCCCCCGTGGAGGGTCGGGCGGGCACGTCCCAAGTATTTGTGTGGGTCGCCGGGAGACCCGGCAGCCCATTGCACGCGGCCCGCGGTGAGGGCGTCGCCGGTGGTGAGGGGGTCCAGTTGACCCCCTCCACGAACATCTTGAGGGAGGGGCCGGGCGTAGGGTGGAGTCCGGTGGCGTTCGTTTCGAGATCCCGGGCCCGCCCCGCAACGCAGAGGAAGGACCACCGTGGGGGTTTTAGCCGGTACGAGTCCGGCACTACCCTGCCCCCTCCCCGCGGCGCGGGGTGTCCATGAGAATTTCCCCCACGAAAAAAACCAAAATGCATATCAAATATGCCCTCTCAGTCTTCGCATAAACCGCGTATTTAGATGGCCCTAACAATAAGAGAATTAAGACATGGGTCAAAAGTGACCCGACATAGGCTGGGCGAGGGCTAGAAACGGGGCCGAAACTCCGTTCATCCAGGAAGAAGTGTTGTATTCCGTGAACTGGTCGTTTATTAAGTGTATCGTATATGAAGACGCGTTAACAAAGTACGGTATTATCAGTGGATTAGACAGTAGTCTTACAAAACTGCGTGCGTAATGGTAGCAGGACTAAAAATCTAAGGTTTCTGAGGAAGGACCTAATATACATATGTTCGTGTCTTGAGGAGTGGGAGTTAGGATTCGTAAGGGTTTAGGTATACATCGTTCAAAATAAGAGTAACCTCGTTTCGCGCATGGAACGTGCCTAAGGAAGGGCTAGAACCGCTAGAACGTCCAAACCCCCACTTAACCGCCTACGTTTCCTTCGTCTTATCCTCTGCTCCACTCTCTGTCTATGCGCAGAACGGACGAGAATCGGTACAAGAGCGAGGTTACTCTTATCTTGAACGGAGTGTGTAAGGGTTAGGAGGTGACGAGGTCGAAGTTCGAGGATGAGTGGCAAAGAAAGGACGAAGTCATTGGTTATCGGGTATTTACAAAATGAGCAAGTAAGGCTAATACTTAAATCTAAAACGCAATTTTGACTAATAGACAGTGTGGGTATAAAACAGCAGAAGGGAAAGCTCGACGTAGGAAAGAGATCGATCCAACCGAGGGTTGTACACAGTTATCGTCCACGGTTACTCCTCTCCCCCCCTCTAATTTCGACGTTCTACGTAGACCGCTATAATGTAGCGAGCTTTATCGCGTAATTAATTCATTACGGTGATTTAGGGGGCAATTGTCGTAACGCTCAAAGGCTGCACGAACATTTATTTCTCGGCCGTTTACTTCCGTACCATAAACCCGAACAGTTTGAAACACGCCGCGCGCCCGATTCCGAACCCGTTCCTCGTAAAACATCGCGATCGTGTTCAGTGCGCCCGGCAAATCGATCCTCCGCCTGCCGTAGCTTCCAAGGTGGTGATCGACTTGCGGTAATTAACGATAACTGCTTTCTTTCCAAACTTTTAGACCGTCACACGATGAGAGTGAATAAAAATTTTAGAGACAAAGTGGAGTGTTTTTTTAGGGAGCACGGTAGCTTGAAGTGTCTGGAAGTAGGTGAAGTTTGGGAATTTTTTTTGGAGGAAGTATTGAAGGAAAAGTTTCAATTTTTTCGGAGAATATAAATGCAACCTTCAGGTTTCTTCTCCAATTTTTAAAAAGTAATTATTTTGCAAAATGGAGAAGGTATTGAGAAAGATCTTCTGCTAGAACATGGATTGGTGGCTGCCATCGCCGGCAAGGATTGGAACGTCTGAAATTCTTTTTGATATATAAATAAAAATGTGTAATCTGCAATATAGCCTAAGATTTTTTCGATACGTCAATTATTTAATTTTTTAGAAATGTTTAAATTAGGTTGTTTTGGTAAAGAGGGGGTTTTCTATTCAAACAGCTACCATTTCTATAATAATTAAAATTTCTCAAAACTCCTTCGCTACATTATACAGAATACATTTTCATTCGTAAATTAGCAAGAATTTTTTATTTCAGACGTTTCAATCGTCAACTGAAGAGACTAACTGAAGAGGTTTCCCAATTAGCAAATAACTCCTCCATTTCGTAACATTTTAATTTCAAAAAAATTGAAGAGGAAAGCTGAAAGTCACACTTATATCCTCCGAGAAAAAGTGAAACTTTTCATTCGGTAATTGTCTACGAAAAAAATTCTCAAATTTTACTCATTTTTAAACGCCTCAGGATAGTGTCCTCTCTAAAAAAAAAAGAAGTATTCTAGTCTACACCCTTAAAAAAATCGATTCTCCTTTTACTTTTTCCAAAAGTACATATTTCTACAATTACGTCTATAGAAGGACTTTTCTGAATTCGTAAATATTTAAAGAACACCGCACGCAGCTCAAAGCAGAACCAGCTCTTAATAATAAACTTTCAGAAGTAATTAAACCAATCTACGAAGATTCATCTGCAGAGAAATTACACAAGAAATGTTCAAGAACAGAAACACAAAATACAAATTCTAATTTTCTCTCCAAAAACTTCCTTATTATTCTCGTTATCAGCGTCCTTCAGGTAGAATTAGAATTTAAAATTGAATTAAAAAAATCCCTACAGAATATTCCTTTCATCTCCCGAACAGAAGCAAAGACATCAAAGCTACTAGACTATATGAATATTAACCCAGCGAGAAAGTGTGAAATATTAATTTCCCTCCTTTCCATTCCCCCATCTCACAATCCAAGAAAAAGAAAAAAAAATCAAACCGATTCCTGCGGAATTCGAAGACCAGCGTTGCTCGCGAAGCTTCAACCTCCCAAGACCGCGCGAATCGTTCGAACAAGGACGACTGGGTCGATCGAGGATCGATCGATCTGTGACGCGCGAAAGAACTCGAGGAAAAGAGAAAAACTCGAGTGGTTCGATCGCGCGCGGAGAAAGAAATCGGAGCGCGCGCGCATCGCGGTCAACGAGTGATAATTAGGTCTCGTGGAAAATCCTCGCTAGAAACAGTCCGAGCGTTTTAATTGAACGATCCAACAACTTCTGGCCAACTTGACACACGACCTGCCGCGTTTTCCTCCTCGTGATACGCCTTGGAACAAGAGCTTGCGATCAAAGAACGTGGAAGTTGGCGGGACCAGGCTGGAGAACGATGTACTCTCGTCGAACTTTCTTCGACTACTTCAAAGAGCAAGAAGCATAGACGTCGTTCTACTGGGAATTCGTAGGATGTATATGTATGTGTGTATAGTGAAAGATGGAGGATTTGCGGGTGTTCGAAGGGCTCGTCGAATTTCTATCAATGAACGAAACGGTTTGGCGAAATTTCTAACATAGCAGAAGAAAGTTCTGGCGCTAGGGGGATTATCGCGAGCTCTCGCGAATCTTCTCCGGTGCTCCACGCAAGTGGTACTTCGTGTAACTTTCACCCTTGCTACCCGTGTAAACACGTTGAACTCTGGTGAACGAGGACGGTGAGTTTTCGAGATGCTGACCAGTCTGCTTCGTCTAGGGAAAACGGTCTATCTGTGGAAGGGAGGAGGGAGAGAGGGTGCGAGGTGAGATAAGTTGGAATTTCCAGGGTGAAGAAGTATCGCGAGATGGGTCTTTCGATGGAGGAATTTTTGAGAATTCAAGGTGGAATTTGGTTGATGGAGAGAGAGGAGGGATTGTCTTGTTCGTGTTTCGATTCTACTGGACGAATTTCGATTGGGTGAATTGGCGGGTATGAAGTTTGCACAGTTGGGAATATTCGTGGGGAATATCGCTGAGGACAGCTACTCGAATCAGTCAGCAAGTATAAAACGTACCGGGAGATCGTGATAAGATTCCTCCCTGGCGAATGGAGGCTTCAGCAACCGAGAAATATTCGTTGGAATAAATTTGATCGAATATTTATGTGGTGGTGAGAAGCAACGAGTCGCCTGACAGCGGTATAACCGATACGACAGGTCGATATCAGGGATCTCCTTTCGAGTGGATTGGAAATTTTCCGTTCTATCGATCCGTAAATCCAGGAGAATCTGATTCGACAGTGTTGGTTGGCCCTTTCTGGTGGCTTAAAACCGGGCGACGCTATGCTTGGCATAATCAAATTCATCGTGAGGAAGCGAATTGTGCTTTCGCTGGAATTTGAGCAACGAGTTTTTGATGCGGCTGACATGGTAGAAACAATCAGGGACAATGGTGGACAGAGGTTCTGAATGGACTGCTTTGAAATCGTGCCAGACAGCCATAAAACGATGGAACTTCCACGCTATGGAGTTTGCAAGATTTTTCTCTGTTAAAAGAAACCGCGGAAAGAAGGAAGAAAATGGGCTAACGACCTCTTGTTTCATAGAGGTGTCGCGTATTTGAATAGGGAAACTGAAAAATTCGAATGTTCAAATATTCGAGATCTCGAAAATTTTAATATTCAAAAATTCACTCGTTCGCAAATTCAGAAATTCAAATATTAAAAGATTGAGAAACTGAGGAAATCAAAAACTGAGAAATTCAGAAACTGAGAAATTTGGAAATTGGGAAATTCGGAAATTGAGGAATTCAGAAACTGAGAAATTTGGAAATTGGGAAATTCAGAAATTGAGGAATTCAGAAATTCAGAAACTGAGAAATTTGGAAATTGGAAAATTCAGAAACTGAGAAATTCAGAAACTGAGGAATTCAGAAACTGAGAAATTTGGAAATTGGGAAATTCGGAAATTGAGGAATTCAGAAACTGAGAAATTTGGAAATTGAGAAATTCAGAAACTGAGAAATTCAGAAATTCAGAAACTGAGAAATTTGGAAATTGGAAAATTCAGAAACTGAGAAATTCAGAAATTGAAGAATTCAGAAATTGAAGAATTCAAAAACTGAGGAATTCAGAAACTGAGAAATTTGGAAATTGGGAAATTCAGAAACTGAGAAATTCAGAAACTGAGGAATTCAGAAACTGAGAAATTTGGAAATTGAAGAATTCAGAAATTGAAGAATTCAAAAACTGAGGAATTCAGAAACTGAGAAATTCAGAAACTGAGAAATTCATAAATTGGAGAATTCAGAAATTGAAGAATTCAAAAACTGAGGAATTGAGAAACTGAGAAATTGGGAAATTCAGAAATTCAACAATTCAATAACTACAAAAATCATAACAATTAGATTAAGGATAATTTAATCCCAGCAATTCAGATCAAATATGAATTAATCCGAGCGTGGAATACGAGTTCTCCTACTCGATGCAACATCCACAGAGGACTTAAAACTCCCGTTTACCGTAACGCTCCGTCAAGGCGTCCCGAGAAACAATCCCGGGGAGAAGTTCGATCCTTTCGCAAGCTTCAACGATGAGGCTGCCTTCTATCCCTTAACGACACTCCACCCCCGTTACGTTTCTCCATCATCCTCGCCCCTTATCCAGAGAGCAAGCGCGTGCATTTACGCGAACGTGAAATTCCACGAGCCACTACCTCCCCGATTGTTTGCGTTCAAAGCAGAAACTCCACGCGACTCGCCTTCCTCCCCTTATCGCTGATTATCCCCTGTTTTCCCTTCAACAGTTCGCCCCGTCTCCACCTTCTGTCCTCCTTCACCTCCTCAAGTGTCTGTTTGCCTTAAGACGGCTCGGTAACGGGATCAATTTTGTGGCACGCGCTCGTCACGAGCATCTTTCAAACTTTCTCACCGCGTTAAACGGAGAATTAAGCTTCTGTTTTCGAAGGAAAATTAAGAATGGAAAGGTTTCGTGGTTTCTCTGATCGAGACTCGACGGGTGTAGTTTAAAATACAATGTATTTAATAGATAATACAATTGTATGTACAGCTACACTTAGTGTAATTTCACGGAAGTTTATCTTATTGTGTAAGAGGCAGAAACACTTTGGGCAACGATGTCTGGTGCTTAGACTCTAATACTATTCCTGGCTTCTCAAAAACAGGTCGTGGACTAGAACACTGTCCTAGGCGAGGGAGGAGTACGGAAAGGAGCGTTGGTAAGGGGATTAGGTTTTCAATGGTTGTACCGAGCGTCTTGGAAAAATATATGCATCTACTTTTGAGAAGATTTACCTTCCCTTGATTTCCGAGTGTCTTAACTAGTCTACGCTATTGTCTCTGAAAACCAAGCTGTCTCTAGTAGAGACTCTCTACTCTGTTTTCCACAGTGACTCTTTCATTCTGACCTGCTACTCTGACCTCGCGCACGCATCTTGTAGACTCTTTTATTCTTGCATTCACACATTCTCTCTCTCTCTCTCTCTCTCTCTGTCCCTCCCTCTCTCTCTGTCTCTCCTTTTCTTTCTGTGTCTCTCATCTCTCTGTCTCTCCCTCTCTCCCTCTCTCCTCTCTGTGTCTCTCCCTCTCTCCTCTCTGTGTCTCTCCCTCTCTCTCTCTGTCTCTCCTTTTCTTTCTGTGTCTCTCATCTCTCTGTCTCTCCCTCTCTCCTCTCTGTGTCTCTCCCTCTCACCTCTCTGTGTCTCTCCCTCTCTCTCTGTTTCTCTTCCCCTCTCTTTCTGTCTGTTTCTCTCCCTCTCCCTCTCTTCCCTCTCTCTCTGTCTCTCCTTTTCTTTCTGTGTCTCTCATCTCTCTGTCTCTCCCTCTCTCCTCTCTGTGTCTCTCCCTCTCTCTCTGTTTCTCTTCCCCTCTCTTTCTGTCTGTTTCTCTCCCTCTCCCTCTCCCAGTTACTATTTTTCTCCCATGCTACACAGATATTCCTCAGACATTCGATCCTATCAATTCAATTCAATCCAAACCCAAAGCCTTGGGTAACCACGCGCTCTTCACTCGCACTATATTCTCCAATACTTGTTATCACTCCCAAAATATTCTTCTTTCGCACCTCCGTCGCTCTAAATCGAGTATTCCAAACTAAACACACACCGAAATCCTATCACTCCTACAAAAATACACTCGTTAGTTAATGCTATACGATACCATTGTTAGTCAAAGAGACGAAGAGGTTGAACAAGTTGAAGTATCAGTCGCTCAATGCTCGGCGACTCAAAGTCCAATTTTTCGGCAGAACGGGGGCAACGGTTCCGTCGCACAGCGAAACGAGACGCAATCGCGAGACAGGCAATACTCAGAAGTCGGTAACGATCTCGCGGGGAGCGTTAGGAGAAATTGTGTATATCTTAAACGAGCCAGGGAGTGGAAGTACTTTGTGGAAATCTTGCTCGCGCGGCGATTCCGGCAAATTCGAGGAGGCGCTTCCAATTTGCCCGATGCGCCGCGCGGACAATCGTCCGCCGCTGGACTCGCGCGACACCGTTTACCCTGAGTCGCGTGCTGCTGTTCCTCGAACAAATGGAACAAACGGCGTGTCACCGAAACGAGAGAAAGGATACGAATTCGTCGATTGCGTGGAAATTTGAAAAATTCAAAAGAGAATTGAATAATACGATTGCAAAAGAGTGTGTCTTTAGAAATGAAAAATTTGCGATTCAGAAGGATTGAAATTTATCGTAGTGCCACGATTTTCACTCGTTCCGAGTCTGAAGTGTTCGGTCGAACAGTAGTATGCCTACTATAAAAGAGTAGTCTAGCTTAATCTAAGGTAAAGTTTCACTATCATAAAATTGACGCGTATTCGATAGAAATGGATTTATTGGCTATGGTGTGGGTTAACTTGCTTAGGTCGTCACCGAAAGCCCCTTTTTCCCGCCGTTTCCAAATGTGCGTGGCCAAGGGCCTCGAGGGTTGGTTGCCGATGTCGTCGAATCACTTGAGACGGTTTGGAATTTACGAATTTTCTTTATTTCTTAGTAGTTGTCTTTACAATGTGGTTTTCGCGAATACAACGTGGACGGTCTAAACTGCTTGGTAACTCAATGTTGACCGCCTTCTTCCCTTTTCCTGATCGGTCTGATCGGCCCAAGTGAGGTTAGGTCAAAGGTGACTGATTATTTTTACGGCTATAATCCGCCAGACCGAGGCGAGCTCACGTGAATTTGCGTGCGACGCAGCACCAACTATTACAACATTGCCCTTTAGACATTAATTTGTCGTGAGAATATTGCCCTTGAGGCATTAATTTGTCGCGAGTGCAGTGATACTTTCCGCGGTTCATCGCAGTGGTGTCGCAATATATCAGAATATTTCCCTTTAGACATTAATTTGCCTTGAGGCTGTTGGATAACCAACCGCCTATTGACATTTAGTCACCAAGTCACTCTTAACACATTGTTGACCGGTCACGAGTTAACTCGTGTTTGCACTTGCATTAGCTATTTCAATTTTTGAAACACAGAGCAATATAGAATATTGCAAAAGCTTTGCTTATCGCGTTTAGTCATGCCCGCTTTATTGTAAAAAAAAACTTTTCTTGGTATTTAGGTTTTTATCACAATTCTACTTGTTTAGTCCTCGATGGGTATCCTGCCACCCAACCCATGGAATTTGTCAACGTGTACTTCTATTGTACATATTTTCGCCTTTGTTATTAAAAGTAATATAAAAGATATGTCCAAAGTTTCATTTCAATTCATTACGTATAAATAAAGTTTATTGAAGTTTATTTAGATTGTTGCACTTCCACATTCAATCGCGAAATAATAGCCGGTGACATGAGATAGCTCCTGCGTCAAATTTCCGGTCAACAATGTGTTAAGATTAACCCCATAACGCCGAAAGACAAGTTACTAATCGATCGCTGACTGTCCCTTCAAAGTCCTGTCCAGCAATTCGTCACCAGAACCAAGTTCACCTTCCCCCCCAAATCCCTTCCTTATAAGTATACCCGAAAAATCCCTTAGAAGATCATCATAGAAACCAAGCGAGTACAGTTAAAAGCTGTCGATCTAGTACACGTCGCAGCAAAAACCAACGTTATCTTCTCTTCGTGAAGTTCGCGCACTGTCATACGGAATCCGCGTGTGCAAGTATCATCGCCAAAATAAAAGTTATATTGTTCAAATATAGTCGATATCTACTTTCCTCCCCGGATTCCAACAAGGCATTAATTTGTCGCGAGCACAGTGATACTTTTCACAGTTCATCTCAATCGTATCGCAAGTTTGAAACACCGTACGATCTAGTCGTTCAAAAATGATTAAACAAAGCTACTAAATCGCCGAAATTTTCAAATTTTGTCGCGAATCGTTGAGAGAAGCAAAGCGTCACGAAGTACTCACTCTAAGTACCTGGTAAATACATAAATAGCGCGGCGAAGTATATGATCGTGGTAGAAAAATAGTGGCGAAGGGAAGCGATCGAGGACGGGATGAAAAATTGTCCGATGCTTTTACGAGGAATCTCGAGAACAGGAAGCAGCATGGTACCGGATGCCCGGCACGCATGAATAACGTCTGTTCGATTGGCTAAGAGCAACCCCGATGGAAAGTGGCGGCAGGTGGCCTCTAAAAGCTCGGCGAAGCTTTTAAGAGCGGGTATTATTACGTTAGCCCGTGTTATTCTTATCTGAACGCGAAAGTCAGAGTGGGATGGAGCTTCGACTTCCTTTCCCAGCCCCTCCCTCCCGCTCTCGCACGTTTCCGCCTCGTCCAGGAGGAACGCTATCGCCTCTGATCTCGACACGGCTCGCGTCGTGCAGCCCAATTACCGGCGTCGAAAGATAGCGCGCGAACAAATGGCGGTTTAAAGCGCGCCAGAACCTCTTGCTCTTTGCTCTCCCTTTCTCGTGCTGTGAAAGCTAGGAAGAATCAATCCCGTTTTCCGGATAGAGATTGCTGAGTTAACACGCTTAATAGTCTCTAAATAGGCTATGGCGTTTGAATATCTCTTTCTGATTTACTTAACGCATTAACGTCGAAAGACGCATGTATGCGTCACTCAGGTTTTTAGCACTAGGTTTGCGGACATTTCTTGTACACCTATCTCTACGGACACGCGTCAATGGAACCGCAGATTTTCTTTAACCCTCATCCGTCCCTCAGTTTCGCATCTTAATAGGTCCCTCGGTGTTTATTTGACACAATGGTAAAAAATCAATTAAATGAAAAGATAGATAGAAAATAAACAGAAATTTTTTTCTACGAATAGCCGAATAATACAATTTTTTGCCGGAAAAATGCGTCAAATTGACACGAGGGACGGACCAGGGTTAAGAAACAACATATTATACACTATTAACTGCTAAACGAAACTACGTGGTATTATATATTTATATAAAATTTATAACAAGTACAAGTGATAGAAAAGAAATGTGAACGGTTTCTGCAATCTTCCTTGTGAAATTCGAAATGCGTGAAAATCACGCGTCCCGTAAACCCACATAGTGTTAACTCGAGCCCGGATGACACATGAATACGTCGTTGAGATTTTCAAATTTACAAAACGCCATAAACGATCCTAATCCCAACAACGAAGCGAAAGAAATCACCGTGAAGCTTTACTTCCACAAAAAGAAGAGCACGGTTCGCAACGCAACCCTTCCGCCGAGAACGGAACATCCAGGATCATTTTTTCACATCAGAATCGGAAGCTTTATTAATTGCACCGGCCATAGACCAAGCGAGGAGTATGTATTTCCTAAGTAGGATGAAATATGGTCCGAATGCCAGACTTATCGAGCATGATCTTCCCAACGGTTGATTTACGATCCTCCTCGACGAACCAATTAAACGGAGCTCGATCCAGATTATTCCTTCTCTCCGTGGAGGAAAGGTGTTTCGGCAAACTGGCGTTATGAAAACCGATTGAAACCGAAACGAACGATGCTCCCGGTAAAATAATTTACACAAGCTTCTACCTTCTCTTCAGTCAGAATACGAATCGTATCGTATAATTAACAAGTTTATCACAACTAGTGTGGGTCGTCCTTAGAAGGACTCAGAGTACATCATCTTTACAGCTTATACTTCTTTCAGACCAGGTTTCTACTTTCCATCGAAACCACCAACCGAAGAACAAGCCGGAGAATGAGCGAGGACGCCCGACCATGCTTGAACCCCAACTTGGCGGTAAGGATTTTTGCTGTTGGACTTTTACAATTTCTAGACGTTAGTAAGGATGGAACTAACGTCTGTGTGAAATTTCAGCCCGACACAAGTTTATCACAGACGGACACGCACGATTTCTCTCCAATTCCGTTCACCGGTCTAATATAATTATCGTCGAACCAGATCTATTGTACCCTAATTATCGCCGTCATTAACGCATCAGCTCGTCTGCAAGTTAATTCGCACGCGATGGTGGAAGAAGAACAGGTCAGAGTCATTAACGATATTTTACTCGACGAGCCTTCTAATTAATTGCTCAAACTACACCGAGTACAAGCAACTCTTCCAATTCTTCTTTCGTATCGACTGGTTAATTAGCCGCCGTGCTTCTTCTCGCGTGTCCACAATTCTCCCCGTCTTTTTACACGCTCCCGCTGATCAGAATTCCGGACCCGTTAACCTGTGCCACGTGCATCGCGAACAAACCCACGAGAGCCCGCTCGAGGCTAAACGAAAATAAAATTGTTGGCCGCGGCGTGGCGTGACGCGAGAATAAATTCTATCAGAGCAGCTTCTCTCTGCTCGGCACAGTCGTTCGTCTCGTTCCTCGACAAGAACAGACTCTGTTTATTATTTGCCATCCAGTTTCTTTCCCCCTTTGTCGGAGGGCAACGTTGACCGCACATTCGTCGCGACAAATACCGCCTCCCTTGGGTCTGCTCGTCTCGCGATGACGAATGGCGGAGACGTACGTGCATTGGAAAATGCGAGAATAAGAAGGATAACATCGCTATCTGTGTGTTCTCGTACGTAAACGAGGATGTTTTTCCTCGGGAAGTTTTGTTAAGGAAAGTGCCGCTTAACCTGAATTCTCTCGCTATCCGAACATTTCCTTGCCTCGCTCCCTGTTTCCTCTTGATTATTAATTTCCACAGGCCGGGTCTCGCGGGACGAGAGACAGCGCGCGGAGATTTAACCGTGCCTTATTCCGCGTCCAGACCATAAGCCACGGGGAAACCCGGGCTCGCTGTACGCGGTACACGTACGTGCCAGATTAAAAATTCATTGAAAATCTTCTGGTCAGTACCGTTTCGCTAACTCGTGATTCTCCTGTGAGCCACTGTGCTTTCCGACGGAATTACGTCGATTACATTACCGGGAGCTCTTGTAAATTTCATTTAACTTTCGTGCTCCTTTTCGAGGATGATCTTCAGGTGAGAAGTGAAGGGGTGCTTTTGATCGTCTTTTGGATGAAATATTGTGGGGGGTTTTGGTATGAAAGAGTGAATATGAGAGAGTTGGTGTGAATGGCCTGGAAAGGAAGAACGAATGGAAGAAGATCGTACGTGGCGCATTTGTTATGTTTAGACAACATGGGTTGTCAAGCCGATCGCGGCGTGTGCGAGTGTGTGTATGTGGATGCGTGCGTTGGAGAAAAGGAAGAAGAGTGTGAGGTGTGTTTGTGGGAAAAAAAACGAGAAGCATCGAGCCGGAAAAGAGCGAATCAGAGCAGCGGTGAAAATAATAAGAAAAACGATCACGAGTGAACAGCACCGGCGACGCGTGGGGTTACTTTTATTCTAATAAACACAAAAGTATTTAACAAAATCCCACAATATGTTGGATTATTTCTAAGAGCACCCTGTAGAAGTAATCGGCCGGTTCCCGTTCGATCACAGAAGTCAAGATGCACTGGGCGGCGACCGTAAGAAGGATGGGTGACCGCTCCACATTCGTCTCTAGAAGTCGTGGTGCTGATGGTTTTATCGGGTTGAAATTTCATACAGACGTTAGTTCCATCCTTACTAACGTCTCGAAATGGTAAAAGTCCAAGATCAAAAATCCTTACCGCCAAAGTTGGGGTTCCAGCATGGTCGGGCGTCCTCGCTCAATCACCGGCTTGTTCTTCGATTGATGGTTTCGATAGAGAGTAGAAAACTGGCCTGATAGAGGTATAAGCGTGTAAGCTTGGGTACTCTGAGATTCTTAGGATGGCTGACACTAATTGTAGAAATAAAATCGAAACCGTAGGGGGGTGTTTTCGAACACCTGGGGTCTGGCAAACCTCCGGCATCCTGAGCCTCGAACGCTCGTTGTGTCCAGGACCAGACGAAGTTTTCCAAAATAAGGTGAAAGGCCTTCCTGCTATAGGAGTGCTAAAAAACCAAACTACCTTCTCCGCTTCCTTCCCCAACATCTCTTCACCCATTACCTTTCCCTCACGATCCTTCGCCTGTAACAGGGTCAGAGCGCAGGACTTGCGTGTACTGGTGAGTCCGCCTTCCCGTGGTTCCCCGTGGATGCGGTGGCAGTCGACGTCGGGGTATTTGCTCGGTTTGACTGAAAACGTAACGAAAGGGCTCATCCGCTGAAAACGCACAGCGGCGTGGCTGGATTTTTCCATCGCCCGTCTCGGGGCGGAGTCTAGCTAGTTGTGTAGATTTTATTGCTGAACGGAGATATAAGACAAAAGTCTGGGGCACTCCAAAAGCCCTTTTCAGGGCGGCAAACACTACATGTAGAAATAATCGAGCGAGGAGAAAAATGTCTCGGCGTTCTTATAGACAAAGACACTAGGACTTCCACCAAATGTGTCTGGTGTTCGTCTTCGAGTGAAGCACTGCACGCTGCAATACAATAGGATAAACAGTTCGTAGGTATGAGCGCACCATAGCTTTCTCTTTTTGGGTGTCCAGAGACAGTTCAGTAAAAACGTTTCTTCAGAGTCGTAGAATAAATTGAATATTAGCAGTTACAAAGACGATTTTATTTCAGTCACCCATTTCCAATAAAATATATAGCAAGTTTTTATTCCCTTCGATTTTGAGAGCAGAAGGGACGTGGGGTGTAGTTTTAATAATGTTTAGGGTGAAATATCGATGCACTCTTATTCTTTTCAATTTTTAAAGCGAAAGGGAGGAGACGTCGTTAGAAAGGATTTAGATCCAAGGGTCGAATGGTTGTAAGGGGGTATGAGTGTATGTATCACTTCGTGCCTCTATGATGGGTCAATCGGCATTGAGTGTTTAGAAATTGGCGCCAGAAGGGCGCGTGGACGCAGAAATTCTGCTATTCTGGGTCGGTAAAATAGTTTCTAGAGAAATTTGGTTGAAGGAAGGTTGAATAAACAAGGGTGTTTAGAAGAAAGGCGCTGAAAAATAACGTAGATGGACATTCGTGTCGTGAAGCCATAACCTTACCATTTTCTCTCAAAATTGTATCAATATATGATCGAGGAGAATTCTGATGTCCAATCGAATCTGAAGACCATCTCTCTAGCACGTTATTCGTCCAAATTTTAAACCATTGTACTCTCATTGTTAGCCATCAATTCCTCCAGTCTTGAACCCTAAGTTACATACAGCATTTATTGGATGATCGCAAAATTTCGTACCCGATTTTCAGATTTGACGAGAATCATATCGCAGTTGGTTATAAATGTTTGTTTCAGCGTCATGTTGCGTTTCTAACGAAAGATACACCGCTTGTGTTTTATTTTCAATTAATTATTCACTTCGTTTTATTTTCTTTTCAAATGAAATGCGCCTTTGCATACACCGCTTGTGTTTTATTTTCAAATCGGGCACGAACTTTTGCAATCGTCCGATATAATTTTCAATTGAGTATTTCAGGCAGTCTTTGTGCAACCAATGAGCCTCGATTCTACGTTAATCTTTAGCGCTCCGTTGGCTCCGCTGCGGAGACATTTTGTTTTTAATGACTACTCTCAAGATGCTTTGTCATCGTCGGCATTGGCAATTGTTATCTGTAGATAAAACGTGCTACGTCGATAATATTGGAGTAAAATTATTTTATGACCCTTTTATGGCAAAAAACATGGAGAAGAATCAATGTTACGATGAGAATTTTGAGCTGAGTGATAGTGAAGATTAGATTTTGAAGTATTAAAAAATGATCTAAGTACTTTAACATCTAATGATTACGTTGATGATGGTTCTAATACATCAAGTAGTGGGAGCGAAATTATATCACGGAAGAGACGAAGAATGAGAATTATTGAAAGTAAAAGTGAAGATTCATTAGAAGACTTAGATGAATGGCACGATATTACAGAAGAATTAGACTTTCCAGAAAGAATACAGTTTAGTGTATCGCCAAAAGTCGTTGGACCACAAGTTCCTTCAAATATTGAACAGCCGATACAATAAAAAAACAAAAAAAAAACAAAATACTGTAGTATCGGGGCCTCCATACCCAAATAGGAAACCGACAAGGGAGAATAGAGAGGGAGTGGTTGGTGTAGCGCGCAAAGCGTCGGCTTGCTAAGCCAAAGGTCCCGGGTTCTCGAATCCCGTTGGGTCCCTCAATATTTTTCCGTCGTTGGTTCCTACAAATGGTTGGGGGCTCGTCCGGGATGGAGGCATCTACGGCTGCACGAAGCCAGGCGCTGTGAGATGAGGAAACATCTCGAGGGTTGCACGTCTCCCAAAAATGCGTTGTTTCGGCTGTGTGCCACTGTGTGGGGAGTGTGCCCGAAAGTGTTGAGTTGAGTTGTGTTGCACTGAGGACATTCGAGGACGAATGTAAGTTCAGAATGGCCGAGTGTAGTATCGGGGCCTCCATACCCAAATAGGGAAACCTCAAAGGGAGAATAGAGAGGGAGTGATTAGCGTAGCGCGCTAAGCCCTCGGCTTGCTAAGCCCCGAAGGTCCCGGGTTCGAATCCCGTTGGGTCCCTCAATATTTTTCCCTAGGTTCCTATAATACATTCACAAACACGTGTAATTTTTTCCAATTAAAATAAGACTTCGTATATGTCAGACGCTCCGTTGCAAAAATTTGCCGGAGTTGCTGGTAAGCAATGGTAGAGAAACAGGCGGAGCGCTAAAGGTTGAATATTTAATTCTCCAAATTGTGCCTTTCATACAGAAAAATTGTAAAAATTGGTATCTGTGAAATTATACAGTAGAACCGTATACAACGCGTTAAAAGAATTGCTACTGCCCTCGTACAACGTGATAAAAATAAATTTGTAAATTTTACAATTTTGGGTTAATTAAGTTCGACCCAAAAAGCGACGTCGGTGAAGCTCAATTCGTATCACATTTCCCTCGTTACAGGGGCTCCCGCTGTATCCCAGAAAAACTGTCGAATCGAAGAATTGGAGAACATTCTGTCGAGAAACGTGGTAACAAAGTACCCTTAAACTTTTCCCCTCTTAGAGTTTCATCGATCGCGCGGTCCACGATCTATCAAAGGGTAGAGTCGTGAAAGGACGTTCGAACTATAATAACTCCGGTGCTGAAAATAGCCAAGGTTCGTGCAACGAGCGAAACCACTTTCAGGCACAAGCGCTCGTGGAAAATAGCAGGGGCTAGACGTCCAGCAACCGGAAGCCGCAGGGTGCTTTCGCGGTCGCGCGCCGCCTGCATCACGGAGAGAGAGTATGCAATTGCAGCTGTAAGGGAGAGCACTCTCCCCGTGGAATTTACATCGTTCACATATTCGCAGGCGGGCTAACGTAGTTCGCGAGCCGCGTCGTTGTCGGAACGACCAACTCTGGCTGCTCCTTCTCTCGCATCCGCCGTTGGATGCACAACATCCGGCCAGGACCGTGTTAGAGGCGGCTTTAGCGTCGCCGTTCCCCTGATGAAACTGTCGAGCGTGAACGACAAGCGAAACGACGTCCTTGCAGTTTCGCTTCTTTTTTTTCTTTGCTTGCTTGTACCGAGAGCGTTCTGTGGAAGAACCCGTGAAATGTGTGACTTTCCGACGATTGAGAGTGACTGATAAGTCGGGGGATTAAATGGTACGAGACGCACTTAAATTTTTTAGCACTTTTGTGCATACAGGGTGCAAGAAAAGTATGTCATGGATTATGCAGGTGATTCTATACCTCTGAATCGGTGGAAATTTGTGATTCTGACGATTAAAAATTACTGACAAATCGTGATATTAAAGTTTAGGAGACAATTAAATTTTTCAATTCTTTTGTGCATACAGGGTGTAAGAAAAGTATGTCATGGATTATGCAGGTGATTCTATATTTCTGAATCGGTGGAAATTTGTGATACTGACGATTTAGAATGACTGACAATTTAGAGGATGAAAGGTTGCTAGGCACAATTATATTTTTCAATTCTTTCGTACATACAGGGTGTAAGAAAAGTATGTCACGATTTATACAGATGATTCTACATTTCTGAATCGGTGGAAATTTGTGATTCTGACGATTAAGGATGACTGACAAATCGTGATATTAAAGGTTAGGAGACAATTAAATTTTTGAGCACTTTTGTGCATACAGGGTGTAAGAAAAGTATGTCATGGATTATACAGATGATTCTACACCTATGGATCGCTGAAGATCAGTGATTCTGACGATCAAGAATGACTGACAAGTTTGAAGATTAAAGGCTACGAGGCACGATTAAATTTTTGAACTCTTTTGTACATACAGGGTGTAAAAAAAATATACGCCATGGCTTACACAGGCGATTCTGAGATTCGTGAAAGAAATGTAGCGCAAAATTCACTTTGCCTCTGAAATTCAAGATAAAACCTTCCTTTATTGCATCGTATTCTACTCATCAAGAGGATAAAGTGTCTGAGCACTCTGTGTTGCAACGCAACCGTTCTCTCGGAAAATGACGTTGAATTTTTATTAACCCTTGGACTGATTTTTTTTACGATATGTATTACCATTTAAACATGTGCTGAGGAACACACAACACAGCACTGATATAATAATATTCTATGTAACCTTTAAAAGAACCGTGACTGCACCATGTATACTATAGCATAATTTAATAACACAGCCTCTACATTTCCCCTACTTTATTTCCCAAATGAAAAAACTCAGCTAGTACACCACCGTTATTCGATAAGACGTCTGCTAGACAATCCTTTCCACGAAACACAGCAAGCTGAACCTCCTACAAAACTTACCCCATCTAAACAACCATTATTTTTAATTACTCCCAATGATAATAAGAATAAAAGCAGAAGGAAGAATGTTCAATTCCAGAAGTAATCCTGGCAAGTTCAACAAGACTGTTAGGTCAGATCCTCGATATCATTCTCGGTAACCACAGTAATAACAGAGAAATCCTCTGGTAATAGGTAAGAGGGCAGAGGAAAAGAAGCGGTCCACTTAAAACCGGCTCGTACCAACGAATCCCGTGGAATACAAGGATAAATCCAACGATGGTTACACGAGCGGGACGATCGTTCCCGGTAGCAAGCACCAGCAGCAGTAGCACAGGCCCCGATACTTGGAGTATCGACTGCAATTGCTCAGCTGCCGTGTACCGTTCCAGAAAGGGCAGCTTTTGCTCCTGACACCCGGGCTATTTATGTTCTCCATTCCTGCCGCGGTGTAACCACGCCAACCAGGCTGAAATTCACTCTGGCCAAACCTTCTTGGCCCCACTCGAATACAGTTATCCCCGGTATTTGTCTAAGACACAGTGGCCTGGCGTGCTCTTCGACGATCCTTTCCCCCCCGCGCGAAACCGACACACTCGAACGTTGAAATGGTCCCCTTCGATCGACTAACGCCATTTCTCAACACGGACAACAACGCTCCTCGAGTTCCATTCGCGTCGTTTCGCGCGTCTTCGCGATCAGAAAGTATATACCCGTGCGATCTACTTCCGGTGTGTAGTGTAAATTTCGCGTTGGTCGTTGCAGAGAGAAAGATGGTGGGAAAGAAGGGGGGAGAGTTTCCAGGTCGTAAGCTAGAAGCCATTTCTACGAGGCGCTGTCATAATTTACGTAAATGCATAATTCTTCTTCTTTCCACTTATGCAATAGGAACAACGGGCTGCGCCTGGCTGGCTCGTAAAGATAAAAAATTGTCACCAGCCAGCCTGAGATTGCTAGCCAGCCCCGCTACTATTTCACTTTTACGGAGTCTCGCCGCCTGGCTAACTGGCACACTTCCGCTACACTTACGCCACCCACTATGGTCCTCCTTCTTGTTTCCTTTTACTACTATGGACGAGACGTGCCCTCGTCTGAATGCTTCCTGTTCAGAGGCTAACTACCGATCGAGTAATCGAGGAAGCTTGTGTTTGGAAGATTGAGTGGCTTCTTTTGGCTGTTTCTTTTCTTGGATGGTGTGAATGTCTGCTTTTTTAATACTATGGTGGAATACTGTGAAGAAGTAATTGGTGAAATGGTTTCTTTGGAAATGATTTTAGTAGATAATATTTTTGTAGGCATTTGTTTGTGTTGGTTTTGGTTTAGGAGGCTGAGGTGAGTTGTTTAGGTAGAAATTAGTGGAAGGGTTTTTAAGGTTGTAAAATGTGTTTAAATTTTGGGACGTGTATTTTTTCGTATCTTAGCCAACACTGATCACCGTTCTGGACGAGCTTGCCTCTCTGAGCAGCGTCAGATTTTTCTTTTGTTTGTGCCCGTGCAGCGGCTGAGATGAAACGCGCTGATACGCGGAAGTCTCATTTTGTTGGCGACACTCGGAGTCCAGTGTTTTACGAGCTTAAAAGTTTGAAAATTTAGATGTTTGAAAATTTGAAAGCTTGAAAATTTAAATATATGGAAATTTGAATATTTGAGAATTGTAAGATTTGAGAATTTCAATATTTGAAAATTTGAAGATTTGAGAATTTCAATATTTGAAAATTTGAAGATTTGAGAATTTCAATATTTGAAAATTTGAAGATTTGAGAATTTCAATATTTGAAAATTGTAAGATTTGTGAATTTCAATATTTGAAAATTGTAATATTTGAGAATTTAAATATTTGAAAATTTAAATATTTGAGAATTGTAAGATTTGAGAATTTAAATATTTGAAATCTTAAATATTTGAAAATTTGAAGATTTGAGAATTTCAATATTTGAAAATTGTAAGATTTGAGAATTGTAAGACTTGAGAATTTCAATATTTGAAAACTTAAATATTTGAAAATTGTAAGATTTGTGAATTTCAATATTTGAAAATTGTAAGATTTGAGAATTTCAATATTTGAAAACTTAAAGAGGAAACGCGTTAACACGCAAAAGTCTCATTTGTCACCGAGAGTCCAGTACTAAGCACTCTCAGCGAAGTCAACATCCTCGCATTAATTAAAATACCAACAATGATCCGCAACGCAAAACTTCACCTCTCACTGTCCCCATACATCCCAAAAAAATTCACCACAGGGTGAGAAGAAAAGTCGTCTTCAAAACTCCCACAACAACCAGTGCGACGTGGATTCAATTTGGAGATTGAGCCAGGTACAGAGTCTCATCGACGTGGATAAGAGAGGACTCGACACTGTTCCGTGTGACGTGAATTGATTGCTTTCGGTGTTCGGTCCCGAGTTCGACTGTGTCGGATCCTGGCCGATACCGAGTTTCCTGGTTAACGGGCGAGTCCTGTTTCCGCTACGCGAAACTTTCCCTCCCCCCAAACGGTAAATAACATCGATTTGATAAAGCTTTGTAAACCGATGTCAAGCAAACCCCATCGTCCTGGGGCAGGCCGATTAATTCGAGCGTTTCTCACTAGCTGGCAGAAAAGATATTCAGGTTTCTTACCGGAGATCGAGGCTCGAGAAACTAGCGGCAGCTCGAATGGGACTCGTTGCGATTGGCAGTTCTGCGACTGCTACGTCGCTCAGGGTGGAATTAGGAACTGGAATCGAAGATCGATCGATGGAACGGGGAGGAAATATGACGTAACGTATGTCTCGTGAAATGAAAATGTAAATTTAATCAAATATACAGTATCGTGTTGGATTATGGGAGTTATGGATTGTTAAATAATTAATAATCCTTATTTGAAACTATAAACTTTGTTTAATCCTCGACAGGTATACCGGCCGCCCGAACCTTAGATTTTCTTAGCGTGTAGTTCCATCGTACAAATTTTTTCGCCTTCGTTCGTTTCATAGCAGCAGTCATTTTATGACACCACGGCAATCGTAGTCTTTCTTGCTTAGTAACATAAACAGATGACCGCGTGGAGAGTTCTAACTTCTTTAGCCAGACAGTATTGTAGTATCGGGGCCTCCATACCCAAAAAATAGGAAATCGGCACGGGAGAATAGAGAAGGAGTGGTTGGCGCAGCACTCAAAGCCTCGGCTTTCTAAGCGAATGTCCTGGGTTCGATTCCCGTTTGATCCCTCAATATTTTTCCGTCGTTGGTTCCTAAAAATGGTGAAGGCTCGTCCGGGATGGAGGCATCTAACGGCTACGCAAAGCCAGGCGCTGTGAGATGAAAACATGTGAGAGGGTTTTGCACGTCTCACAAAAAGAGTTGAGGAACAGAGTTTCGGCTGAGAAGTGCCACTGTGTGGGGGAGTGTGCCCGAAAGTGTTGAGTTGTGTTGCACTGAGGACATTCGAGGGCGAATGTCAGTTCAGGATGGCCGAGTGTAGTATCGGGGCCTCCATACCCAAATAGGAAACCTCGAAGGGAGAATAGAGAGGGAGTGGTTGGCGCAGCGCGCAAAGGTTCCCGGATTCGATTCCCGTTAGGTCCCTCAATATTTTTCCGTCGTCGGTTCCTACAGTATTGTGTACAGCAGCGAGAAGTAAAGATCGAAGAAGCTGAGTAACAACGTAAATATGTTCGAGATGCTACAAATTCGTAGGGAATGTTATCAAATACAGCTCGAAATGTATAACATGCCTAAGACATACTGTATACAATTTTATGTACACAATGTACATAAACGAAGTAAATAATATATTTATGTTTCTCGTTCTAAGATTTTTTGTTACAAGATGACATTTATTACTTAGAGATTAGTTCTGAAATACGTTTAGTCAAAATTCCAGTATGGGTCAAAAGAGACCCGGCGTTGGCGTGCTGCGTCACTGTTTTTCGATTGGCTGTTCGAGGGTTAAGGTAATATTTGAGAAATTTTCCTAGAAGTTGCTTACATCTTTCTGTAATATTCTGATTTAGGTTGAAATGCACCGTGGTTGGAACATTTTAGCCGACACTGTATGTAGAGTAGACTCGATACTAATTTGCTTCGTTTTGGTAGATTAGAGTAATGGGAGATTCGTTAAATGTTTATGAAAGTTGCTAACATCTTTCTGCAGTATTCTGGTTTAGCTTGAAATGCTATGTGGTCCCAAACTTCTAGCCCACACTGTATATAGAGTAGTCTCGATAATAATTTGCTTCGGTTTGGTAGATTAGAGTAACGAGAGATTCGTGAAATGTTTGTGAAAGTTGCTAACATCTTTCTGCAAAATTCTGACTGAGCTTGTAATGCACAGTGGTCCCAAACTTTTAGCCCACACTGTATACAGAGTAGTCTAATTGTTAGACTTTATTCCTCAAGTATTTAGTTAGTATCTGTTGAACGAATATCATTGAATACAATTAATTGCTCAATGTTCGTTTATCTTTAACCCTCTACAACCTGATTTTTCTTCGTTCACCAGAATAAACATTTCAATTGACTTTTTTTTTACATTTTCACGTGAGAAGTAAGAATGAATACGAAAAACAATTACTGTTAAAAATATAGCAATTATAAATTTAAAAAATTGCAATTCCTACAAAAATGTAATAATTGTTACAACAAAATTGGCCGGCAATAATGTAACAGTACAACAATAAATAAATAAATAAAAAGAGACTATAAAATATAGATAAACGGACACCTAACTTCGTTATAGAGGGTGAAAACATCTTTCAGATTAGGTTCAGATTTGGATAAAGTATTCTTCCTCGAAATGGACACATCTACGTATAAAACTTGCAAGCATTTCATAGAATCATAACAACCCCAGAATTACTCACCGAATGCTGAAATTCGAAACACACGAGTGATTCTCCAGTTACCACATTTCCTCGACAAACTTCTCGTTTGATTTACCACACTACGAGAAGCAATAATACCGATCCAGCATGCTTCTGACTGAGCTTGTAATGCACAGTGGTCCCAAACTTTTAGCCCACACTGTATACAGAGTAGTTTAATTGTTAGACTTTATTCCTCAAGTATTTAGTTAGTATCTGTTGAACGAATATCATTGAATACAATTAATTGTTCAATGTTCGTTTATTTTTAACCCTCTACAACCTGATTTTTCTTCGTTCACGAGAATAAACATTTCAATTGACTTTTTTTTTACATTTTCACGTGAGGAGTAAGAATGAATACGAAAAACAATTACTGTTAAAAATATAGCAATTATAAATTTAAAAAATTGCAATTCCTACAAAAATGTAATAATTGTTACAACAAAATTGGCCGGCAATAATGTAACAGTACAACAATAAATAAATAAATAAAAAGAGACTATAAAATATAGATAAACGGACACCTAACTTCGTTATAGAGGGTTAAAACATCTTTCAGATTAGGTTCAGATTTGGATAAAGTATTCTTCCTCGAAATGGACACATCTACGTATAAAACTTGCAAGCATTTCATAGAATCATAACAACCCCAGAATTACTCACCGAATGCTGAAATTCGAAACACACGAGTGATTCTCCAGTTACCACATTTCCTCGACAAACTTCTCGTTTGATTTACCACACTACGAGAAGCAATAATACCGATCCAGCATGCGATCTCGATTGGCCCGCGAGTCCTGGAATTGCTCGGAGACGAAGAAGAAGAAAGAAAAAAAAAATGGGGGGGAGGAAGTTCGCGGGACCATTAAAGTTCCTCCTTCTGATCATCGTGGTGCACGAAACCCACTTGCCCCCACCTCGATAACCATACCAGGACCGATTCCAATCGGCTACCCCCGGCCACCAGAGTGAAATTGCGACTTCAAAAATAGCGGAACTCCTCGGTATCGTTCGTTATCGGATTCCAGTTTACCGTTAGGCACGTAAATCGGGTTACTTTATTTCCGGCTTCTTGCACCAACCCCCTTACCCAACCCCTGTCATGTCGAGGCAGAGATTCGAGTATGCCGCGTCGATGCAATTAAACTTGATACCGGGAAATAGCGTTTACCGGGACGTTTCCTCGTAGACTGGTTCGACGTCTCGCTTCAGTTTACCGTTCGTCTCGATCGTCATTCGGTTATTTTCTTGATAATGCGAGTTCGTCGATTGGTGGGAGAAGAAGTGTTCTAATTGTCGTCGAGGTCACTCCGGAGATTGTTTAAAGTGCTTTATTGATAATAATACTGTTACAGAGTGACGTTGCGGTTCCTTAGATTTTAAACGTAAGACTAGACTTCCCTTGTTTGGGCCCAGTATTTATACGGGGCCCTACTGGAGGGGAATGCGCGTGTGGTAGGGAAATTTAGGAAGAGGACCCGGTAAATCGTGGAAAAGCCATCTTGGCGTCGGTCTGGAAAGCAGGGAAGGTGTCCTAACGGATCGGGCGAATTTTCAAGGAGATGTGTATCATAGGACAAGGGAAACCCATTCGTATACCACAGGTCGGGTGGCGCCTACCGCGACATAATGTAACGATGAAGATGTTGAGAGAATCAGAAAATTCTTCGAAGAGAGTGTTTGGATCAGAGAGATAGAGGAGTGTTTCAGATGGTTTGAGAGTGTTATATTTATTAAACTATTCTTTTAATTATGAGACGATGTATAATACAGTACAAGCCATAAGACTTTAGACTGACTCGTCTAGGAAAGCCACAAAGCCACAGGCTTTAAAACAAAAGACCGCGATTATTTTGCCGCTGCCTGCCCTCAGATGTCATTGCTTGCTCGACTCTCAACAGAGAGAATAGCGTTCTGGAACGACAGATGCGAGAACGAAGAGTACTTCAGCTAGAGCGATAGAAGTGTGAAAGAAAAGTGTTTGAGATGGTTTGACATGGTCATTTATAGTTTTCAGCAGATATGACTGAATTTTTATTAAAAATGTCTGCACAGAGTAAAAAAAAATAGAAAAATAAAGAAAGAGAATGAGCAGGTGAGAAAAGAAAAGGGAGTGTGAAAAAGGCGCACACGGATCAGTACAGTATTCCCAGGATCAGTGTACTTACTACACAGTATGAGTTACGAATACAGAAAAAGATGTGAAAAACCTGTATAGTAGACAATCTCGAACACAATTTTCATAAGCGTCGTTTACATCTTGAGTAGGGGTCTGAGAGGGAGCGAGATACAGCATCAGCCAGGTTTTTCAGCGGAGCGTGGTGGGGATGTGGTGGGGACGTGAGAGACGTTATAGTCTGGGCCACGGTATAGCGTGGCCCGAACTATACACTACTCCGGCGAAACACTCGTAATGAGTATCAGAGTCCAGAGCAACACTATCGAGTATTATACGTGTAGATCACTGAGTATGTGATTTTACAAGAGAAAGTATTGAAACATTGCAGCCTAAAATATTTCTATTGTTATTTAAATATATATACTAATTATTTTTCAATTTTTGTGAGTAAAATTTGTCTGCAAATTTGAGGAATATTTAAATACGTGGTAAAAAAAATTCCTCAATTTCTGAGTAAAATTTGCCTGCAACTTAACATTCCTACACACACCTTAAATTTCAGAAATTTTTAAATATGTGGTACAAAAGATCCCTCAATTTCAACGACTAACATTCCTATACACACCTTAACCCTTTGCACTCCAATGGCGCTGTTATGGCGATATGGAGAACTGTAATATGTGAAATTCCGGTATTTCTATATTGTCAAAATAATGGAAATTAAAATATGAAATAGAAATAGGTAAATTTATAAGCGTTAAAAATCCTTTTCCTTTTATTTTTCAAAAGAAAACTTTGGATTTTTACAAGTTTCCCTATTAATCTTATCGAGAAGTGGTTCGAGCGCAAAGGGTTAAATTTGAGAAATTCTAAATACGCGGTAAAAAAAGTTCCTCGATATTTGTGAGTAAAATTTGCCCGCAACCCAACATTCCTACATCTGAAATCTGAGAAATTTGAACGCAACGTTGCATTTCAGCTCGGTACAACGATAGTAAGATATCTCGGGTAGATGGAAGGCAGTAGTTATAGCAAACGAGAGAAACGAACTGGCGGGTGGCTTCAGCGTTGAGCCGCAAAGAGAGTATGCAGCCGGAGGCGACACGGCGACGAGAGAGTCTAAGGGTAGACGATGACGATGATGACCTGAAACGAGAGGCTAAGAACACGACGAACTGCGAGAATTACCGCAATCGCGACGGTTTTATGATTCTTACCGTGCAAACGAGCCTGACGTTATACCGACTAGCACGCAACCTACTTCAATTCGTTCCTACACAAGGTGTAGTTAGTAACGCTGAAGATACGAAGGTTTGTTGATTAAAACGAGCAGGTAAATTACACGTAACTCCGGTACACCTACGCCTTATGTGTCTGCTGATTGTACGCTGATAAGTAACCAGTTTGCACAACTGTAACGTATCGAAATATGTAAAATACATGCGAAATGTATGCAAAATATATGCGTGCATATATATATTGTTATACTTGCTCGCGATTATTTCAATTGCATAATGCGGAATGTATTAATAATCGATAAACTATTAATTACTAATGATAATTTAATTATTTTACAAATAATAATCTGCATTGCAGTATGTAGTTTAAATTTTCTTGCTACATTTTCGATAGTAAATCTGTCATTAATCTGTAGAAATTAAGTTATAGGATGAGGACGATCGTTTCTATGTTACAGAACGTGATTTTAACTTATCAATACCCAATTTCTTCTATCGATGATACTTTCGTGTGATTTTTCGTTTTTTCGTGCATATATTTGGCGTGGAAACGAATTTTTTCCGAGTATTGGGTAGAATCAAAGATTTATTTAAAAGTAACGAAAATTCCTAAGATTTATTCCACAAAAAATGAAAAATAATTTCTATTATTTTTAATGACCTTTCGCCATTTCTCTGGCAGCCCGCGAATACCATCGCGATAGAAACTCGGTGGCTTTGAATCATGTGAATCCAATTGGAAAAAATGAATTTCTACACCTAATAAACTGTGCAATGCGAATTACAAAGCATTCAGAAAATACTTTACAGCGTTGCTTTCTCGAAAAGCAGTTCCATTCGTCGATACCTCCAACTTCATTTATTCACCAAACTATCGCTCATCGAACACAAAAATGAAATTACACAATTTCGGTATTCACGAGTTAAACCAGCTAATACAGACCCATCGCAGATGAGTCTGAGCGTGTCCTTAAACGAAACGTTCCCCGTCCTCACAAGGCGCGAGACAATTAGACTGGAAGGCGTGGTTTCCACTACGCTCTAAAACGCTCTAACCAAGTGACACGTTCTCGTGCTTAACGTGCAATTTCGAATGAGCGAGCCCACGTGCAACAGAACACATATGCTACCATACTGCAGAGTATTCCACAGAATAGTCGCTAATAAGATCCGATTTTAATGAAAGTTTCGAATGTTAGCCCTTCCGACCCTACATCGGTACCGCGTACCGACTCTGAGAATGTTGTAGCTTCCCGTGGACCGCAATTCTTTCGAAGAATTTCGCGAGGTCGTAAATCCCGCTTACACCCTAGGTGACGGTACAGGTTTGCTGCCCAATTGAGAAATCGATCTCCTTTGGTGGTTCCAATTAAGATGCGAGAATTTTATTGTCCCGACTGAAGTTACAACTGTCGATGAGAAATATGGTACGAGCGAATGATGCGAATTTTGTATTGTACTGTGTTTGGCTGGGTTGGGTGTCACTGCGAGAGCGAGACTCCAAGCGCTGGGTCAGAGAATGAACCGCGGAGTCGTCGCCCTGACGGAAAAGAGCATCGGTTATGGAGAGAAGAGGTTCGCGAGGTTTTTGTTTTATCGATGGGTTCGCTCGAGGAGGTTTATTTGACTAATGACTGGCGGTCGAATTTGACTAATGAATTTTATGATGATAATCCTCCAGGCCGGGGTTTCCTCACGTGCATAGCGACGCAACAAATGTGTCACCGCTTTCCTTTCTTAATTATTCTTCATTTCTTAATTATTCAGTAGAATACTGAATATGGTATATTAAAATCACAATATTGTCAAAGACTCAAATACTTTATAAACAATTCGGTATGTTTAGGGGTCAATTTCAAGTCGGCCGTTGTGAACGGACTATTAAATTTCACGTCGGCCGTAGGAAGCGAACTACTGCAAACGCCGTCGGGTCGGAAGGGTTAGGGTTGGAACCAAAAAAAAAGGAACTTCCACAAACGATCCTCCCCCGTTGATCGTTTTACCTGGCAATCTCCATTGGAAACGAAGCAGCTCCAACGATTTAGCTCTCTCTCGCGTCTCGCGATAAGTGCAATTCCAAGAAATAGGAAAACCGTAGGAGGAGAGCGTGGCAGTTGCGCGGATGTTCAGCTAGAACGTCCTTTTCGCCGGAAGCGTACCTATTCGTGAAGGCAGCACCGCTCTGCTTATTGTGTGTAGCCGGAAAAGCGGTCGTGCTGACGACGCGCGTTCCGTCGTTTTCTTTATTACGCCGCCGTACGTGCCGGGCAACGCGATTACCACATTACAGGGAACCCTTTTCTCGGCAAACAGCCGCCAATCCACGGGCGCAATGAAACATTGATGAGGCGTGGCTGGCTGGCCCTGCGCCTCGCGAATACCGCGAATTCTAAGCATTTTGCTGGGTGGTGAAGCTCGGGGAGTTGGTTTACTGTGATGGACAAATTTTCAACGACGGTGTATTTGTGGGATTCGTGAAATTTTTAGAGGGTTCCTTTTAAGACGGTTGCTTTTAGAGTTCAGAGCTTTCTTTTGTTCCGTTTTTTTTTTTTTGACGTACATTTATATTCGTGGAGATCAGTCAATAATTGTACGTTCTACTCGGACATATATGCCCGAATAGAATTTCAGTTAGGCATGCCTAAAGACGAATGTGGGCCTAACACGGAAACGATTAGGCACACCTAAATGTTGCAAGCCTAATCGTTACCGCATTAGGTTCTAATTCGGAAGGAATGATGCATGCCTAAGTTGGGCATTCCTAACAGTTGCCATACGTGGCCTAAATGTGGGTGGCCGAGCGCAACGCCTAAGTTGGGCATTCCTAGCAGTTGCCATACGTGGCCCAAATGGGGTGGCCGAGCGCACGCCTAAGTTAGGCATTCCTAATAATTGCCATACGTGGCCCAAATGGGGGTGGCCGAGCGCACGCCTAAGTTAGGCATTCCTAACAGTTGCCATACGTGGCCCAAATAGGGGTGGCCGAGCGCACGCCTAAGTTAGGCATTCCTAATAATTGCCATACGTGGCCCAAATAGGGGTGGCCGAGCGCACGCCTAAGTTAGGCATTCCTAATAATTGCCATACGTGGCCCAAATAGGGGTGGCCGAGCGCACGCCTAAGTTAGGCATTCCTAACAGTTGCCATACGTGGCCCAAATGGGAGTGGCTCTGAAACTTCTATCTAGGAATATTTACAGACATCTCAGTGTCGAACGTACGCTTGCGTATAGAGGTTAGGTCGCCATAAGAGAGCTTTTACAATTTATTCCATACAGTGTCTAGATGAGGTATTCCTCGGGAGATTTCATTAATGTCTTCCAATGACAGCCTAATAAAACTATTCTAATATGGGCCTAATGCGGCTGGCCTCATTGGGAAAGCCTAATGCGGTCCTAACGCGGCTTTCCGAATTAGGTAGTCGTGAATATTCCGCGTTTCATACCGCATATAGGCCTAACAGGCAAATTAGGCTAGCCTAATGCGGTGCGGCCCTAACGCGGCTTTCCGAATTAGGTAGTCGTGAATATTCCGCGTTACATACCGCATGCAGGCCTAACAGGCAAATTAGGCTAGCCTAATGCGAGCCTAATATCTGCCTAACTGAAATTCTAGTCGGGTGTATACAGAGTGAACCAACCAAGTGTAATTTTCTTAACAATTACAATAATTATTATCCTAATCATTTCCTGTAGTTATGGTGGAACGAGAAAAATTTTGTATACGTAATTTGAATGGTTCCAAAGGGTGAATAAGATGGAAGACAAATTTCTTTATAAATCCCATTTTTCTGGTTTCCTTTCAAGGTCACATCTATGCTTTTTTACGTGAATGTGAATATTTTATTCTGCTGTATCTTGGACTCTAAAATTTTTAATCCAATGTGAGGCTTCCTTGTATCAAAAAAATTTGTCTTACTTTCCGAAACCATTTAAAGTACGTATAAAAATTTTGGCCTGTTTTACGTCGCCTATCTTGTATATATTTTGTCCAGTTTTAAATAAATTATTAGCAATTTTTGTTGAAGATTATAACTTCCTTGGAAGATCGTGCTTTTGATTTTCATTGATTCTCTAATTACACTATAAACACTAATGGTTGGGTTTCGTGACAAAAAAATAGCGACACTAAATCCAATGTCACGACAACACAACTTCTGTAATAGTATTCATGACATTTCGTTTCATAACAGTAAACTATAAAAGATTCTGATTCCGTGACGTTCAACTCGCAACACGACAACGTGACTTCTAATATTCTAGATTTACCGTCACGTGAAAACGAACCTAATCATTGGAAACATCCTGCTTCTCAATTTACAAGCTTCACAACATTCTTTATCGACCGTAAAACGAAAGAAAAATGTACTCTGGAACGTAGCCAATTATCACACGAAATAGAAGTTGCACGAGAAAAACCTCGTACAATGAATAACTATCGCCATAGAACCAGGAATACTTATATCCCGAAATTACTTCCAATCTGAACCCATCATTATTCCAATCCGACATTAATACGCCCGATTATTCCAGAAATGGTGGGAAGAAGGGTAGCCGAAATGCATTCGATTAGCGAAATCGACATCCGGAGGTCGGTCCGCCGAATCTCCGACGAGATAATCGCGTTTTCATCGAGATCCCGCGGCAAAAATACACCGGTCGTCTACGAGAGAGAATTAATCGCGTTCAAAGTGGCCGCCTCGAACCATCTCGACAGGATATTAAACGTACCTCGAGCCTCGGTACTCGCGTTTCATTATCCATCGCGGGAGCCTCGCGATCGTACGCGGAATCGTCGCCGAAAACCAAGCGGAATCAGCGTTTCCATCGGGGAAACGCGTTTCTTGCGCGGTTCGGCCAATAATTGAAAACGGAGCCGGCTTCGAAATGGCGCAGCTCTAACGGCCGTGTTTTCCACCGGTTTCCCACTACTCCATTACGTATTACTCGATCCGGAGTAACGCGGGATTACCTGATCGAAACTTTGCAAATTTCACGAACGTTGTACCCGCCGATTCGGAAAGGAGAACTTCGAGCGCGTCTATTTCCGATATCACGGACCGAAATTCGCCCGAACAAGATCGAACTGCGCGATGGTCTTTCTCGGGGATTTTTCAAAATGGACGTACGTACATGTGGAATTCTACAAGAAAACCTGGTTCTCCCTGTTTTCTATTATTTTCGTCGTAGCTGACTGTGTTAGAGTAGCTACTCTTAACGTATACTACCGGCTAAAGGTTTGGGATCACTATGTATTGCAGGTTACACAAAAATTGACAGAAAGAAGTTAGCAATTTTAAGAATTTTTTATCATTCGAATGAATGGAAATGAGGTAAAGTTCTGTTAAAGTGCCAAAACGTCAATTTCAAATCTGTAAAGAATTTAATATGGTAGTATCGTAATTCTGAGCATGAGAGAAAGCGGGCGACGAGCGACGATAGCCAGGCCCAACAGGAAAAACCCCGGCGACAAGAGGCTCACGAAGGGCTTGGCTATAAAGTGCGGCGTGCGAGGGATGAAGGGACAATGTGTTAGCCCCGTACCTTAGCCTATTCTTTGTTTCGCAGGTTTTTTGCAACTTTTCCTGCATGATTCTCAAGCTCCTGCATGGTTTCATTCCAACTTTAAATTTTAATGGTAACTAACGTCTTAATACTTTTCAGTGCATAAGGAGAAATTACTCCAGGCGGCACTACATAACTTCCAGGTGGAGATAAAAAAAAGAAAAGATGAAGGGACAGTGTGTTTGATTAATACTTTTCAGTGCATAAGGAGGAATTACTCCAGGCGGCACTACATAACTTCCAGGTGGAGATAAAAAAAAGAAAAGATGAAGGGACAGTGTGTTTGGAAAAGTCGAGAGGCGTGAATCGAAGAAGCGTGTGTCAAAGTCAAATGTATTATAGTTATTCTTTTATTTTGTTAATAAATATCTGTTTATATTTCTGATCCCACAATATTGATGTAAATTGGCAGGTGATTCCAAACTTTTGGCCAGTAGTGTATGTTATTCTTACTTTTTATTTCTTATAGCAGAATGGGTCACAATCAGTCCTCGTTCGCTCTTCTTGCACTTCATGTATAGTCGAAGGAACCGATATAGTGAAACTGTGAATGAAAGAATTAAGAGAAATCCTAATAAAAATTGACAAAGAAAAAAGTAGAACGCTGTTCTTCTTATCCTGAAAGAAATATTCTTACACTGCTTTGCACACCACTCGTTCATTGATAATTCCAAATATGCCTAATACTTAAAGTGAGTAAATTTTAGCTGACATATGATTCACAATGCTGTTCCTAAGCAATTTTGCAAACAGAAATTTTCTTTCCCCTCTTCTCAAAAATTTCATATTCTCAACTTGTGACAGTTTTTTCGTGGGAGTGCGGATATGTCAATCTATTCATAATGTACAGTCGATGGAAGCGATGCAGCGAGGTAGTAAATGAAAGAATTAAATGGCGACAGTATGAAGAGCAACTGGATAAATCCTGATGAAAACTATTAAAAGAAAGAAGAGAAAAAAGATTTCCTTAGACTGAAAAAAATATTCTTGCACTGCTTTTCTATAGCACTCTTTGATTGATAATTCGAGGCGTATGGTAGCAAGGGCGGATGGTAATTTAGTAACTGGGCCGAGTGGCCCGTGTGAGCCGCCTTAAGCCGCGCGATAACCAGCCGTGGGATCAGCGTGGATTTCTCCGGAGGTAACTCGTTCGTCAGCGCCGTTGTACTTTCACGCCATGCCAAGCCTTGTCCACGTCGTAAACTGTTCGTTGTTCGCGCCAGCCAGGAGAAATTTATTCGACGCGATAGCGACTCGACGAGAGTAGGAGAAGAGGACATCGCTTCTCCTCTTTGTTGTTCCTCCTTCAACCACTCCGCTACAGTCTCTCCGGCGTGTAATTAAAGGGTATTTACGAAAGAAAAACACGAGCTGGTCTACTTGGAACTGTACCTTTATTCCAAGACCGTTCCATAATTACACGTGGAATCGCGTTATTTTTTTTTCTTTCTCGTGAAATTGCCTTATCGAAGGTAACCGTTAAGGATTCATTTTATGGCACAGTCTATGATATTTTTAAATCCGCCTTCTTTTTAATATCTTGAAATTAAATTTCCTTCAAAACCAGAAAGATTTTTATGAGAGCAGAAACTCTATAAAGGACATACGCCTTTTTGGTGTTCATTCGTCGACACTCAATAGCAATTGACGTCAAGCTAGGACCCATCGTACCTTGGGCCTGATTCCCCCACCATCGCAGCATATTCCCACTCTGCCAACTTGAGAGCTCCAGAGTGGGGGAATGTTCACGCCCCGTGGAGGAGTGTCCAAAGACTTGCAACACTCTCATTGGACAAGATATGTATTTGCCTCCTACTATTCTAAGAAGGAATACTGGTCTCGTTGGTTGTAACGGACATACTAATAAAGTCAGATCACACACATTTTTACTATTGGCCAAAATGGTCACATCTCCTAATCCAACTCTGTGCCACCTCGCCCGTCATCTTCTCAGCGTAGGATAGTACACTCCCGATTTTTTTATAAATGAAGTACTTTTACACACACCAAATAAGCTTGTAGATATAGAAGTCAATCACACTACATCACGTCGAATACCTCGTACAACTAACATTGACGTGTAATAAAGTCACTCTATATACAGTCACTTCTTGGGCCTGATTCCCCCACCGCTGTGGAATACCCCCACCCTGCCACCTTGGAAACTGCAGAGTGGGGGCATGCTCACGCCCCGCGGAGGAGTGTCTAAAGGATAGCAGCATTCTCATTGGACAAGATGTATAGTTACTTCTTACACACTCTAGTTTTTTAATAAAATAAGTATAATATTTCCACATTTGTACATAGCAAATCAACCACGCTACATAATTACCTTCGAGCACCTCAAACAACTAACATCTCTGACCAAAACGCATGCACTGTTTATCTCTATAAAAAAATAAACAGTTGACGATCGTTGAACCGTTGATCCTATTGGATCGATTGACTGATATAGGAATTAACTCCGACTTGTAGAGGTCGCAGTTCTTTCGAATTCCAGTTGTAAAGGTAAAATACGTATTAAACGTGCGACAAATAATTCGAGTTAACGTCGAGTTGTAGAGGTTCTTACAGCGGAGCGGAAGGGAACGAAGAAAATTTCCGTCCTACAGAGGTTCTCGAGTTATCGGGGTTCATCGTCAAAGTCTCTCCATCGAGCCAGCGAGAGAAAATCCTCGTTAAGACTGCAGAATATAAAACTTGTTCAAATTCCACGAGGCAAGAGTAACGTTAACGACTTACACCACGAGTTATCGAACATAGTTCCAGCGATAGGATATACAAGGTGGCAATAAAGGACAAGCACTCGCTGCAAAAGTAATTCCGCAACGACGATCTCGATGCTGGCCGAGCCACTTAATTTTCACGCGGAAAACACACGCAAAGGGACGCTGTGCTATGTTCACGCTCGTACGGAACGCATTAGCGCAAATTGCCCTCGCGCACCGGCATATTTAATATCAGTGCGCCGTTTCCGGCCCTCGAAATGAAGCGCGCGATAGCATCTTCGTGTTGAAATTACGCGACGATCGCGAGCAGAATGTACACTTCGTCCTTTTTCCTCCTACCAAAAATTTTCCCCTCTCTTTCCCCATTTCTCATCGGTATAACTCAGCCGTTCGAACAATTTTTCTACTACATTCATTTACTTCTCTCGAAAACTGCTCTCTGTGATCGATTCCCGTTATCATTCACGAATATCACGAACGTTGCAACATAGAAAAAAAAAGGGCGGAGAAACAAACATACAACGAGAGGACACGATCTCTTTTATACGTCATACGCTATCCATTTTGGCTTTATGAAGAGAGAAAGGAGAACGCTTTGAGCGTAGATCGAAGCGAAATCGAGTTAATCCGAGCAAACTCTGCCCGGTCTGTCCGCGTGCATTCACATTCTTCGTGACTCGGTTCGCTTCGAAAATTGAATAAACATTCGAACTGGCTGCCGCGACAAATTTCAGTTCCCCGATCCGTCGAGAATTTCCCACTACGTGACTGGGATACCTTCTCTTCGTCCTCGTATCTCCATGGTATCTTCCTAACCTGTTCTCCCCGCCCGTGTTCTCGATCCAAAATGCGTTTCTACACACGTGTACACCGTTGTTTCTGTAAACGGTGCAGCTAAGAACCTTGTTGCGTCGACGGGTGGTATTCTCGCGACGAATAAATCACGCGACTTCGAACTTATCGCGAGATAAAGGAAGTATTTCGAAGTGGTAGTGATCGGGTAGTAAGGATACACTTTGGATTTTATACTAAATATATGTAAGAACCGAGGAAAAATTTCGAGGGACCCAATCGGGACCTTCGGCTTGGCAAGCCGAGGCTTTGTGCACTACGCCAACAACTCCCTCTGTATTTTCCCTCCATCGTGGATAGGACCCTTTCTTCCCTCTTTCCTTATTTTCACAATAGCGAATTAAGATCACCTAAAGATAAGGTACTGCCAAGCCGAGGCTTTGTGCACTACGCCAACAACTCCCTCTGTATTTTCCCTCCATCATGGATAGGACCCTTTCTTCCCTCTTTCCTTACTTTCACAATAGCGAATTAAGATCACCTAAAGATAAGGTACCACCCTCGCGCCCTTTAGGACCCTATTTCCTTTGTTTTTCTCCTCACGTTCCTCCAGGACACTGTCCATCGCGGATAAGACCCTTTCTCCCCACATTCCTTCAACCAACCATACCTCAAGAAAACCTTTTCCATACGCTTCTCGGGAAAGATGGACATCTTATGTAGAGATGTGGTTCGGAAAACTACCCCCACTTGACCTCCAACTACCCTAAGAGAAAACGGCCTTATATATAGGCCCCTGGAAGGAGCAGAGTCACTAAAAAGGTTAGTCTAAACGAGTGCAGAACGAGCCTCCGTTCACGTTACATCCAGAAGTTGTAGAGTGTAAAGTAAAGCAAAATTTCCACAATCCTGAGAAAATTTACATGGAGCGTGGGCCTTAATGTGAGGAATGCTCGGAAAATATTCGTTTGTTTGCGAGGCAACAAACTCATAAACGCACTTGTTTCCAACGTTGAACCGCGAGATTCCGAAACGAGAATATCGCTACGGATTGGTTTAGGGGAAATTACGGATAATTCGGCTATTCAACAGGAGGAAAATTGCATAGTTTAGAGACGGAAGGGTTGACGAGCCGGCGTTGAAATTAATATTCAAGGTAGTACACGGTTTGGGGCTCTCCATGGATGGCTGGTTCGACGGAGGGCAAGAAAATCGACGGTATGTTTAGTTTCGCGAAGAAGCATCGTGGATCCAGCAGGAGCAGAGCGAGGGTGAGCTAGCTCGGCTCCTGGTTGCAACGTTGTTTACTCCGAGTAAACATAGCCCCGGTTGCTGTTTAATCATTCTTGCCCTCGCAGCCTGACAATCGTCGCGAACAATACCCCGCGACCCTTGCTACGACAACTGTAGCCATCCAGAGGTTCAACCGGACCCTGTGTTCCTTCGGAGCTTCGTTTCGTGAGGATATATTGTCCCGTCTGAATAAAGAAATAGAGAGAATCGCGAGAGGTCGGGGGACAATTTTCCGGGAGACAATTCCTCGAAGGTAAGGGAGAGAAAATCGTAAACAGAAAATAGGGAGAGAACGAAGGGGAAATATGTGAAAGAAGAGCGAGAGAATAAGGAAGAAGTAGGGGAAGATGAAACGAAGTGTAAGAAGTAGCAGACGCTCTGTAGGCCGGCGAAGAAGCGAGATTATGCAAATCCACGTCTGCGGTAAGCTGAAACGAGACCAGCTCGCGGGGAAAGTAGTCTGGTCGAAAGGGAAAAGGAATATGGGTCGCTGACGGGTGAAACTTAATGAGATATCCGGGCGAGTCAACTTCATCTGACCTGTTAACACAGCACCGTTAAAAACGTGAACATTCGGAGGAAGAGATAAACGTCCCGTTAGTGGAAGAATCGCGGAGCTGCCGCTTATCTTCTCGACGAGAACGAACTCTGGGGAAGTTTGAACATTCGCGTCACTCAGGGATATTTCACTGGATATTCGAGAATTTCGCGAGACAATTCAACGATTGCTGTGGTATTTTTCTTTGTTATTATGGGAATTTATACGTTGTCGTCAACGATGCTAAATTATTGATCTCGTGTCTATATGGATAACGATCAGTGACGGTTTAACGAGTTTAGAGGGGAAAACGAGGCGCCATTTTCCTTCCAAAGTGTGTGATTAATTTGACTGGATATTCAATTCGAGGATTATTATACTATTCTCCTTCATTATTGTGAAAATTAACGCTGATTTCCCTGATATAAGTTATCGTCAATCTCAACGATACTAAATCATCGATCTTAAATAACCATCAGTGACGATGAAACGAGTGTAAATGCGAAACCAAGTGTCACCGTTCTACCAAAGTGTATGATAAATAATTTGATTGGATATTCAAGGGTTTCGCGAAACAATTCGACGATTATCGTACTATTTTCGTTCGTTATCGCGGAAATTAACGCTGATTTCCCAAATATACGTTATCGTCAATCTGAACGATGCTGAATTATCGATCTCACGTCCATAAAGATAACGATCAGCGATGATTAAATGAGTTTAAAGGGAAAACGAAGCGCCGTTGTTCTTCCAAAGTGTATGACAAATAATTTGACTGGAGATTCAATTCGACGATTATTATACTATTTCCCTTCGTTATTATGAAAATTAACCCTGATTTCCCTGATATAAGTTATCGCCAATCTCGACGATTCTAAACCATCATTCTCACGTCCATAAAGATAAGGATCAGTGACGATCAAGAGAGTGTAGAGAGGAAAAAAGGCGCCATCGTCCATCCAAAGTATATAATAAATAATTTGACTGGGTATTCAAGAATTTCGCGAGACAATTCGACGATAATCACACTACTTTCTTTCGTTATCCCGGAAATTAACGCTGATTTCCCAAATATACCTTATCGTCAATCTCAACAATATAAATCATCGATCTCACGTTCACGCAGATAACGATCAGTGGTGATTAAATGAGTTTAGAAAGGAAACGAGTTACCATTGTTCATTCAAAGTATATAATAAATAATTTGACTGGGTATTCAAGAATTTCGCGAGACAATTCGACGATTATCGTACTACTTTCCTTCGTTATCCCGGAAATTAACGCTGATTTCCCAAATATACGTTATCGTCAATCTGAACGATGCTAAATTATCGATCTCACGTCCATAAAGATAACGATCAGCGATGATTAAATTAACGCTGATTTCCCAAATATACCTTATCGTCAATCTCAACAATATAAATCATCGATCTCACGTGCACAAAATAACCATCAGTGACGATGAAACGAGTGTAAATGCGAAACCAAGTGTCACCGTTCTACCAAAGTGTATGATAAATAATTTGATTGGATATTCAAGGGTTTCGCGAAACAATTCGACGATTATCGTACTATTTTCGTTCGTTATCGCGGAAATTAACGCTGATTTCCCAAATATACGTTATCGTCAATCTGAACGATGCTGAATTATCGATCTCACGTCCATAAAGATAACGATCAGCGATGATTAAATGAGTTTAAAGGGAAAACGAAGCGCCATTGTTCTTCCAAAGTGTATGACAAATAATTTGACTGGAGATTCAAGAATTTCGCGAGACAATTCGACGATAATCACACTACTTTCCTTCATTATCTCGGAAATTAACGCTGATTTCCCAAATACACCTTATCGTCAATCTCAACAATATAAATCATCGATCTCACGTCCACGCAGATAACGATCAGCGTCCATGAAGCGAGTTTAGATGCGAAACGATGTGCCACCGTCCTTCCAAAGGGTATGATAAATAATTTGCCTGCCCTTCGTACCATCCAGCCTTCCATTATCGTCGCATCTCTCGCTTCGGTAACTTCTTCCCGCTCGACGAACTTAATAACTCCCTCTGTTCTTTAATAAGGCAGCCGAGAAATAAATTATGGTCCCGCGACCGGTACTACCTAGAGAGAGGTGAGTTCCCGTTCGAACTTATCAAACTTGCGGACTCACGGCTGACATTCTCCAAGTCTCGCGGAACGAATTCCATGAGGAAGACGAACGAGATATTCACGTCAGACCCGACACGTTTATTTACCAGGCAATTTTCTCCGTGGCACACGCCATTTACGCGTGATACATAAAACCTCTGCTTGTTCCGGCGATTATGAAACACTCAAACCCACTTTTTACCCTCCCTCCTCTCTCAGTTCGATCGGGGAAATGTAAATAACCGGTTCCCTGTCGCCGGTCGTTGATTAAACAAGACGACAGAGCTTTGGGAAGTGGGCGGGAGGAAGGAGAGGAAACGGAGAATCGAGAAAGGTCTATGGAATAAGGCGAAGGAACGTCGGGATGGAATACGTAATCGTTGCACCCCCTTCTCGAACCTCGCTATCCAACGTCGAACGATTTTCTTTCTTCGCAAATCCGTGACCGGCTTCCGCGCGAGATCAGCGACGTGAGGGGGATATCAACGCTTCGACGCCTTATTCTACTCGACGACTGCGTAAACAACGTCGGAAAGCGTCGATAAATTGCGCCACGGCTTCTTCGCTACCGATTTTCACCGTTTTAACGAAGGATTTCGGATCGAACGTCTTAATCTCACGCGTGGAAGATTTCCTTGGGGAGAATTTCACCTGATGATTGTAGTTTCTTGTGAATTTGAGGAAGATTGGGGGGAAGAATTGTAGGCTTCGAGAAATTCCAAGGAAGAATCGTTAACCCCTTGGGTCAATCATTTTGATGAAGATCTGAGAGAAACAGTCGTATCACTAAGTGTTGCGACCTGATTAGGACGCAACGAAGTCTCGGTTCGGCGGATTATAGTAATAAACAACTTACAAGGAATGTTCGCGAACGGTCCGGCTTCGATGTTGATGAAACTTTGTACACTTATAAAGCAGCCAAAAATAATCGACACGTATTTTTTTTAGCTGCGGTAACTCGAGTTTAAGGGGTGAAACCACCCCTTGAAGTTTTGGCTCGAAACGGCTATCTCGAAAACGGAAAGACATACGAAAAAGTTGTTAATGGGCGAGGGTAATTGTTTCTGATGTACAATAACATGGTGTTAAAAAATTTAACAAAATACAGTTTGTTTATAACAAAAAAAAATTTATTAACTTAATTTTTCATTTCATTTTTTTTGTTATAAACAAACTGTATTTTGTTAAATTTTTTTAACACCATGTTATTGTACATCAGAAACCATTAACCTCGCCCATTAACAATTTTTTCGTATGTCTTTCCGTTTTCGAGATAGCCGTTTCGAGCCAAAACTTCAAGGGGTGGTTTCACCCCTTAAACTCGAGTTACCGCAGCTAAAAAAAAATACGTGTCGATTATTTTTGGCTGCTTTATAAGTGTACAAAGTTTCATCAACATCGAAGCCGGACCGTTCGCGAACATTCCTTGTTAGTCACATCTGCAATATATCCCCCGTGGACGCACCAGCGCGACACTCAGACAATAGGTCCCAAAAGCCATAGTTTAATCATTTCCACAGGTTTTTTATTGCATTCATGTCCGGTGAGTTGCCAGGTCACGATAGAATTTGAACTTTCTTTTAGCTAGGTAAGCTGTCAAAATGTAATCAAATTGTCTATCTACGTGCGTTGAGTGCAACGATTTATGGCACGGACGTGGGAAAGAGGCTGTTTTTCAGATTAGGTTATTGTTAGCATGAGTGTCGAGTAAAAAATATCCTGGCGAGAGAAAGTTCGGTTTACAACTCCAGAGTTGGAAATTCATTTCTCTCGTCCTCAATAGCCGAGTGCCTTGCCATAAAAAAGGGCCTTCCAAAGGGTCGACATAGAAATTCGCAACGGTCAAGAGTCCGGCGAAGTCGAACCTGGCGGAAGTTCCCCGCTGCCGCCAGACATCGCCACTCTCAGGTCAGGACATCGCCAACCCCGCTCCAAGGTAACGCGCGTTGAGGGCGCAGGAGAATAGTGTTGCGATGTCACTGAAGCATGCTGATTGGGTTTTAGGAATTTTCCCAAATTGCGCAATCAGCGTGCAGTTAGAGGAAGGAAGGGGCACCGCGTAAGGAGTGAAGACAGAACACCAGAAAACTCCGAGGAAGCAAGAGTAAAGGCATCTTCAACCAGTGACAGACACTGACCGAAATAAACAACAGTTCCCAACTTAGGAGTTGGGTGGTCCTTCGAGAACACATCGGGCGGCACTACGAAGGGTGCAATTAGCAATTAGCAATTAAGGGTTCCCAACTTAGGAGTTGGGTGGTCCTTCGAGAACACATCGGGCGGCACTACGAAGGGTGCAATGAACCGGGACGGAACTGTAAGTAGTGCAATATACGTCCCCAACAACGTGCTAAGAACAAAACCAAAGGATGTATTCTACTATTATTGAACACATCAAATATGTAACTTTTTAATCTGATCATAATAATTTGATCACTCACTGTACAACCCCTAACTTCGATAGCCATTTTCACTCCTTCAACATGGACAATTATGAAAAAAAAAATACGCGTCGAACACCTACCAAAATTTCAGGAAAATCGACGAAAAAAACCTCCCACAAGAAAGTCGAACCTTATCCAACCCTCTCCCCAAGTGTCGCAATATTTCCCAAATCATCTCGAACGACAGGTAAGAAGCTCTGCTTGTAAATCGAGGCGAGGAAACGATCTCGATAACGAAATCTCTCGTTCGCAGTCGTCACGCGGTTTATTTGCCGACGATGCTCCGCGAATCCCGGAAAGCAACGAGACGAATGCCTACGGTTACGTTCAGCGAGACAGCCGCGAAGAACGTCTGATTGCGCTCCGGGAAAATTTGGCCGAGGGAAGAGAGAGCGAACGAAACGAGTGCCGCCTCCCGAAAATTGAACATTACGACGAAACCGGGGGGAGGGTCTCTCCTCCGTGACCTCGTTTCCAACGTAACTATGATCTTGCATGATATTGCTACATCCAAGCGTGGAAAGACAAATAACAGCGGATGTACCGAGAGACGTTATTTCGCGAAAGCTCCGTCCGTATTGCCGGCGTTCCCTCCAAGACGAAACCTCCCTCGAAACACGAAAACGTTTATTGACCGACCGCGTGGAGAAAGAAGGGAAGAAACGAAGCGAAGAGATCGTTGCCTCTGTCGAGTAAACTCGAATTCCAATTCGACGATCTGCAGTTCGAAATTGCGATAAATTCTCCTTCGATCGCGGTCGACTATTGAAATTCTTTTTTTCTTCTTCGGGGTCGATTGATCACGGTAACGGGGCAAGTTTAAACGAACGTTGGTACACCTCTGCTCCGGTTTATTTCCACATTGGAGAATTTATATCAGCGATTTCGATTGATTTTTGCGGGGGGGGCCGAGAGAAGAATCAGCCCTCTTTTCACCTGTGCCATAAATTAACCGACGTGTCAAAGTTCGAGATCGGAAAATCTTTTAATCCGAACCACGCCGGTGTCCATTAATCATACACGCTTCGCGTTCTTCCTCCCTGATCACCGCAACTATACTACACGGAATGTATATTTCATCGGGAGAGAACGCGTAGGTCGGAGACCTATAAAGCCGGCGAGAAATGACAGGGTAAATTTTCGCGTCGAATCGCCGTACGACGACGAGCCAAAGGCATTAATGAATGATTCGCGGAACGTGGTTAACGCTCGTCTCATATATAATGACGGGCAAGAGTGGCGGTTAGTTTTCAAAGCCCTCCTGGGGTCGCAACGGCCAAACTAGTTTCGCCGCCAGTTTTGCCGGACCAACTCTCGCCACGGATTAATCTAAATTAATGTTCGCGCCGGGCCGATCCACCAATCGCCAAGCCTCCAGAGTTATCAAACGAGCCACCTAGGCCTTGCAGATGCCAACTTTCCCGGGATGTTCGTTAATTTTTTAGAATTCGGGGAAATGGGGTTCTCGGTGTTTCTGCTATTTCGGGGATTTTGCTTCGTCTGTTTTAACGTGTTCTATTGTTGGGGCGGGGTGTTTCTACGGCTATTTGTGTGCATATTTTCTTTCTTTGTAGGATTGAAATTTGTCAAATGAACCGAATTTACTGGAGAATTATTATCGCAAAGGAGTACGGGGTTTAACGTCCCTTGAACGTTGCACGGTAAGCTGTGTTATCCATTGTTAGGGATTGGGTTGATGACACGGACGCCTGTTTACGGTATTTTTGAACGCGACCCTTTTTGCTTCGCGTTAATTACAATTTCCTTTCAGATTGGCGACGAAGCCCAGGAGGCGTTTTATGGCTGTAGAGAAATAAAGTTTCTGCGGGCCACACACCTTCCTGGTGCCCACTCGTGAACATTCAATAGACATTGACATGTCATAAAACCTTTCGCGTCTCCCTGACCGCCCAAAGTCCCGTTACGAGCGAGCCACCCTTGGGCCTCGTACCCCTGCCATCGCGACATACCACCACCCTGCCAACTTGGGAATTCCATTTGGGCGGCATGCTCGCGGGCCATGGAGGACTGTCCAAGGGGGTAGACCCGTTCCAATTGGCGTAGACCGCCAACTCCTACCCATCCACTTTTTATAAAATAAGCTCACCAACGCGGCACACGGACAGACAAGCATAGACAAGTAACTCACGTCGATCACACACCACGTAAAATTACCACTCGTCAGAAATTAAGTATTTTCTTTTAATATATTAAAAATACGTGCACACGCTAAATCAATCACTACGACATCACACCACCAGCCAAACCTCACCAACGAACCAGCGACAGTCCAGCGCCACCACTCTCGAACATACAGCTTGTTCAAAGTACAAGACGCAGCATCCATTTTTCTTAACATATTTTCTCTCAGCAAAGTTTCTCAGACCACGGAGACTCCGGTTTCATTTAGAACACTCTAATTGGGTTTCTACAATTTTTCCAATCACCCATCAGTTTTTTCCGATACATTTCTTCATTTCTCAAGCTAGGGCGCACAACGACCGGAGAAAGTGTTCGACTGTGGAATCTCTGCGAAACCTAGACTTTGTCAGTGTAAAGTGGCCCATCAACGAAACTGAGATTCAGAGTTACGTTCAATTTAGCTCTTTGAAGGCTCCCGGAATTTGATTTATCTGGACTAGGGTTCCAGACAACGCAGTGAACAGCTACTGCTTAGTGGAACGCGTTTGACTGTAAGGAAAACTTGCGGAACACCAAAATCACTAAGATCGTGAAACTAACAGACTAACGCAAGTTGCATCTTGACTGCGCTGTAAACTGCTCATTTACGCTACAGTTCGTTCATGATCCACTCAGAAGCCAAACTGATCAATTCCATTTTCTGATATTCTTCTGATTTTAGTATCAAATCACATACTTGCTGCTCAACTTTACATAAATGAAACAAATTTAATCAATTTTATTTTACAAAGTTAGTCACTTTGGTTTCTCAGTGGCTCACGCAGAACACTCGTAGCAAGTTCGCGAAATCCCAGTGATCCTTGGAATACCAGTAGAAAACCATTGCCTTAGTGCAGCGATGGCGAACCTTTTGAGCTCGGTGTGTCAAAATTGGGAAAAAACACACGTCTAGAAGTATCCATAATCGTTGCCAGCGTTATGACCTTGTACGATCACGGACTCGCTATGGTTCAGCTTCGAATTAACGATTCTGGACCTCGTTGATAGAAGAAAGACACCGTTGGTTTTCGTTGTTTGTGCTCGGTTTCGGCTGTGAGGTGACTTAAGTCGATGCGTGTCACCCAAAATGCCTTGGCGTGTCATAGGTTCGCCACCACTGCCTTAGTGTAACACATGACCACTTGAAACGACGCCATAAATCCAGCTACAAGACACACCCAACAACGTATACACATATTTCTGTCACCTACAAGCACAAAGGCCTGCCAAACAAACAGAACTCATTGGAAAATCCGCAAGAGCATCTATAAACAAATATTTAGTTATAGTCGGGGCCACGATATAGCGAGGTCGTAAAATCGGTTAGGCGTCAAAGTAAACATGTTTTAGCTGCCGGGACCCCGAAATTGACAGAAATACGAGCAGATAAGTACTTGAAACCATGGTCAGGACCGTACAAAGAATTCTTGTATCCAGCGAAAGTCAAACTGATTCTAATATATTTACTGAAAACTGCATGCAGCTAGGACAAATTAGGGTTTTTTCTTCTGGGAAAAGCCGCTTTTGGAAGTACGGTTACAAGTAAAGGTCTTATTGAGGTCTTCAACATCTTCATTTACCTGCTCGTGTTATATACAGATAGAAAATGCAAAAGGATTGTGTATAGTTGGGACCACGATATAGCGAGGTCGTAAATTAAACACTCAAGAATCGGCATCGATTGATGTTGCGGCACTCAACGCCGTGTGTTGCAGTCTGTTTGAGGGTTCCAACAATAAACGAATGGTAGCATATGATTTGGTACTTCAAGTAGAAAATGGTATTTCATTTACAAATGGAAAATATGTTAATATTAAGCTACACAATCTTTTTGCACTTTCTATCTGTATATAACACGAGTAGATAAACTAAGATGCTTTACCTGTAACCGTACTTCCAAAAGCGGCTTCCCCCAGAGGGAGAAACCCTAATTTGTCCTAGCTGCATGCAGTTTTCAGTAAATATATTAGAATCAGTTGACTTTCGCTGGATACAAGAATTCTTCGTACGGTCTTGACAATGGTTTCAAGTACTTATCTGCTCGTATCTCTGTCAATTTTCGGGTCCCGGCAGCTAAAACATGTTTACTTCGACGTCTGACCGATTTTACGACCTCGCTATATCGTGGCCCCGACTATAGCTTTAATATTAACATATTTTCCATTTGTAAATGAAATACCATTTTCTACTTGAAGTACCAAATCATATGCTACCATTCGTTTATTGTTGGAACCCTCAAACAGACTGCAACACACGGCCTTGAGTGCCGCAACATCAATCGATGCCGATTCTTGAGAGTTTAATTTACGACCTCGCTATATCGTGGCCCCAGCTATACTTCTAAATATCGCAAAGTAACGTTGATCGTAGCATCGGCATTTAAGATCCAAGCCTATTCCCGTACAATAGGCTCTATCCAAGCTTGAGAAGCAATTCCCGCGAGATTCCACATCGGTCTGAGAGAAGATCCGTTCACCGATACCCGGAACCAATTAATTGTTTACAGATATCGAATCTCCGCCCGTCGAAAGGGGAAGTCGTAACAAGGGGCCGGTTCGATTAAGATTGTTACGCGGTATTATCACACCGATAACTGCTTGTTGTCCGGCTAGCTTCCTCCGCTAATCTGTCCTGGATTAAGCAAATTAATCGCTGTCCACCACTGCTAGCTAGACTAGCTGATCGGTCCAATATCGGGACACGTGTAATCCGTCCTACTCCACGCGATTCTAATTTCAAACCATAGAGGATCGAGGACCCGGTAATTAGAGTCGAGTGAATTTCACCGCGAAATGCTTTGACGTAGAATCCATATTTGTGCTTGGCAAATAAATGTTACGATATTCATAGGCCTCTATCGGCTCGTTCAATCTCGATCCTGCACACCGATCCAACTCCAACCTCCGGAATAATTATCGATCACCTGACCAACTGCTAGCTGAACTGGAAAAACGATTTCACCTCGTACTAAATCGTTCACAGATGTATGTACATGCACAGTGACCTGGGAAATAATTATCTCCAGGTTGATTCTCTCTGTAAAAAATTCGTCAAGTTCTCACGTTGAACGTTCAACCCTTCCCACCTGTTACGTTCCCGTGCGCTAGATTTCGCCTAATTTCCGAAGGAACGACACGGTCAAATACCTTCGGTCCCAATTACCGATTTCCCTGGCACTTCTTCTTCAGAGTTCGCTGTACGAATAAAAGCGTTTCGGTTTCTTCCCGCCGCCTAACGAGAAAGAGCCGTGAGAGGCATTGTTGGCCCAGGCACAATGCTCTCATTCGCGCTCCTTTTTTCTCCTTCTCTCTCTCTCTCTCTGTTCGCTTCATTAGAGGGTGACGCGACCGCGGGGAGCTAGCCGGGCAAAAAACCAGCTGGTTCATTAATATTCAATGTTATTAGCCCTGAGTTAAAAACTTTTTCTCACCGTGCTTCATTCTTTCATTCTCCTCTCTCTCTCTGTGCTTCTATTTCTCTTATTAAATAAAAGACACGCTACCTAATGGCGATTGCAGCAGGGTGGAACCGCTGGAGAACGAGGAGATCCGAATGGAGGAAGGGAACGTGGGTGAATCGAGAGAATGCGAAAGGGAAGGTGACTGTTACGAGGTGTATTATTTGTCTAATTGTATGTTGGAAATATGAATGTGGGGCGGTCTAGCGCAGCGGTAGCTAGACAAAGGCTATCGAAAGACGACGGCTGTGCGTGTGAGAGCGGTGTGTCGGCGAGCGAAAAAGGCAGTCGTTAAGTGGCCACCGAGTCGTTTGCATCTGTAATTTTGTTCTGTTTCTATTTTCTTTATTAAATCTTACAACGTTGACCCGTTGTTGCTCCCTTCTCCCTGTTCACATCCTACGTGAATGGTCTCTTTCGAGATTTTGGGGTATATACATAAGTGCCGTGCTGTTTTCCACAGTCCTCTTATCAGAAGGCTGTGGATTTGGTTTTAATAATGTGCTGTGAGTGATGACGTGAATGTCGTGTGTTTGTTTTTGAATTTGTGTGAAGGATCTAGGATAGACATGATACATGGGTGATACTCGAATCGTCTCGAGTTTGGGAAAACGAGCGGATCATAGAGAGGAACAGGGAGTAAAACAGTAGAACCGCGTTGTTAATGACATCAAAGAGTGCGTGAGGATATTTGAGAGAAAGAATAAGAGACCATTGATCAGCTTATCATTATTGTGTCTTTATGGTTAATGTGTAATTATTGTTATAAAATATATTGCTATTAAACTTACTATCACGTGTTATTCACCCACAAAGGCACCGTCTTCCGCTCTCCGAGGCCAAATCCTTCTACTGGGTTGGCAACTAAATGATTGCGGATTTTGTCGATAGATGGTTTTAGCACATCCTTTCGTTTTGTCAACGTGTTCAAAGCACGTAACCTATATTGTTCTCTGGTTGTCTGGACTTCCACATTTAATTAGCAAGAAAATTGTATCGATTAGTTATTTAGTTCCGTTTTTATCCCAATTTAAAGATGGAAGGACAAACCCCGCATTTCAGACATATGTTATTGTATTATTTCTGAAAAGGCAGGAACGCATCGCAAGCATACAAGAACTTTTGTGCCGCATATGGGAATGAAGCCTTGAAAAAAAGGCAGTGTCAATTTTTTTTTTTCTTTTACCAAGAAACCAAACGGTTAATCCAAACGTCTACGTTCAACAGCTCACCAAACTGAGCGATGCAGTTCAAGAAAAGCGGCCAAATCGTAAGGGTAAAGCCCCACACATCTTTGGTCACTCGCCAAAAATTATTGGAGCTAGGTTGGGATGTGTTGTTACATCCACCATATAGCCCTGACCTTGCGCCTTCAGATTTCCATTTATTTCGTTCCATTCTCTCCCGAACTATTCGCACTCCCACCACGCACACACACGCCTCTGGGTTTTGCCGCTGTTCGGTTGTAAAAACCTAAATCTGTTCAAGGCGAAGGTTCAGGCGACACGGCTCGCAAATTTACAAGGATTTAGGAAACCCTCTCATCTGGCCACCAGAAGCGACAGCCTGCCGACCGACCAGATGAACCAGGACTCGACCCTACTATACAACAAATATTTAACAACAATACCCCCACCCTCTCGACACGACAGTCACCCCCGGAACACTCACAAAAATCCAATCAACACTCTTCAACCACCTCCACTACACATTTAAACAGCGAATAGAAGCACACAGCAAGTTGATAAAATAGCACGCACAGACTTCGATTTTAGTATTACAAGCACCAACAGTCACTTACACATTAGCATACACATTCGATACAGACACTATTATTGTAACATATCTGGTTAACTATTTTAAATACAAGTATATCGTTGTTCAACATTGTGTGATTACTCAAAATTCAATACAGTCCACTACGTATCCATCGCATCCTTCGAAAGACTTCACTGAAGATTGCAAAATCAACAGTTCGAAGTCCGCGTCATCAAACCGTCGCAAATTCTAACGTCGACGCTGTGACACGACCATACAGCCGCGTCGAACTTAAAACTAAGGTGCCTCGCCAACAGTTCGAAGTCCGCGTCATCAAACCGTCGCAAATTCTAACGTCGACGCTGTGACGCGACCATACAGCCGCGTCGAACTTAAAACTAAGGCGCCTCGTTGAGGCCTCGCGGAAAGGATCCGCTTCTATTGCCCCCGGTCGTTCGTTTCTCAAGAAACGAAAACGCTCGCGATCCTACAGATCCGAGAAACTTCGTGTCATCTAGATATTAACAGTGTAATCAAAAAGTAAACATATCTAAGTTAGCGATCGTGAAAAGTACAAGTCCGAGGATTAATCAATTTCACCAGGTCAAAGCAGTGACGACATGTGTCGTCTACAGAGGTGACTATATACACGTGTTCCGCCAGAGATCCTCCAACTTCGTCTGAGAATGTAATTAACGCTTTAATTAATTGGACTTACCTAAGCCACGTAGAGCGGGAAATCGGCTCACCGTTAGAGAGTCGCGCGTTAAACTCGTCGGTCCGGCGTTGGTGGACAGGCTTCCTGGATGGTAACAATGGAACCGCAATTACGTGACGTCTTCGCGAAAGCCAGCATGTATTGTCTGATCGATCAACGAGCAAAGCTGTCCGTCGATGGTGTCCGTGATCCTAGGCTGGAACAGAGGAATCCATTCATTTCCCTCTCTATCTAGCCTCTCTTTATCGTGTTCATACGAGACGAAATGTTCTCTCTCTCTCTGCATATATATATACACATATGTGCACACATACACACGTGCACATGGTAATATCGATCGCGGTATCAATAAATTGTCTGGGTTTGGCGGCATCGTGGCCGCCTAACGCGGTTAAACATGTAACGCGCGGTTAATTCACAGTATGGAAAATATGCCGGCCAGATGGGATTAGAGAGACTCGACGATAACGATTACCCTGGATTTTCTGATTAATTATTCTGCGCGTTAGCGTATCGCGGGTTCATACACACGCTCTCCGTAGGCGATGGTAATTTTCGAGGCCGCTTCAGGGGCTTACGGAAACGGAATACGAGCTCGTGATTCGCACCATCTACCCCATAGGTTATTTAGTACCCTCTGGCTGTGTATAGCCTCGGTTAATAACGAGAAGTATCGCCCCTCGTTTTTCTTCTTGCTCGGTCTTACTGGAACGTCTTTATTGTACGATTGGGATAAGTGGTATTTCCAGCGGGCTGTAATTTTAGGTTGTATTTGTGGATTTGTAAAGGGGAGGTAGGAATTGTGCGCAATTTATGCGTGCTAGTTTTCGCGTATTTCAGGGTGTGCGGTATTAGAGGGGCGATGTAGTGAGTTTAAATTGGAGAGTAAACGGGAACAGTTGTTAGAAATGAGGATTTGTTTCAAATTTTGATTTAAAACTACTTAGTTTTGTGGTGGAGACATTAGCACCAGGTTTCGGACATTACTTATACAGGGTGGACCACGAAGCGTGATCAGCTTAGATTATTCTGCTGTTAGCGGTTCGATCGGAAGTTTTTTTTTAGCTAAAATAACATGGTTCAAGGAGATCTCTGAGATGATTGTACCAAATCTTTTGTCGACCCTTTTTCCCAGAGTTGTCAAGCTCACCTTCAGTTGTTTATAGGTAAACCTGCAATTTTTCTGCACCCATCTTTTAGGAGATACCGAGACGAACTCGGCAAGCACCATAAAGACTATTTCTTCTTCGTCTAAACCAAAGAAGCATTAAAAAAATATCGTTTACCTTAATTGAATCGATGTTCAAAATTCGATGTTCTTCGTCCCTGAGCGCGAGCTTTACGCGCGCTCCAATTGGCCAGCGTTTTTCGCTAATAATTCAAAAATGAAGCTTCAAAGAACATTTTGGTAAAGGAAAAAGTTGTTCAGAGTCACCCCAGCTACCTCCATTTCCGGGTGTTCGAGGAGTTACGGGACACCCTGTATACACAGATGAATTATGGTTGTGCCTGAGAGATCAGGTGCGCCCGACGGAGGGTTGAGGTAAATGATTTTAATGGTTCTTTCGTTTAGACGAAGAAGAAATACTTCTTATGGTGCTTGCCGAGTTCGTCTCGGTATCTCCTAACAGATGGGTGTAAAAAAATTGTAGGTTTACCTGTAAAAAACTGAAGGTGACCTTGATAACTTTGGAAAAAAGGATTGACAAAAAATTTGGTACAATTGAGGTGGGTGAGGAACGCCGTTGCACTGGTTCCACCTCGATTTATTAAAAACTAATTGCGATGGTCGGCGTACAGTTCGCTCGGAAAAATACAATCGTTTTATTCGTTAATTGTCCCTGCGGCAGCGGTTCGGCGGGTACGTCTCGACGGTTGGTAGAAGAAAAACTGAACTGAGGTTTTTCTATTGTTAGGACAGGGAGAGAGGAGTAGAGATAGATAAAGATAGAAACGGAAAATTTGTAGAAAGCGGGGCCTAACCTGGATGCCGCATGTGCGCTTCTTAGGCTACTCGAGGACGAAGGCAAGTCTTAACCCGGGGAGAGACAAAAGAACGGAAGGAGTTGGAAAAGAGGAAATTCGTGTGGAAGAATAGAACAAGGTTCGGTAAGGGTTTGTTGGCAACGACGTGCCCTCCACACAATCATCTTAAAGCTCTCCTTGAACCGCGTTATTTTAGCTAAAGAAACTTCCGATCGAACCGCTAACAGCAGAATAATCTAAGCTGGTCGCGCTTCGTGGTCCACCCTGTATACCTATCTTTACGGATATGCGTGAATGAAACCGCAGATTTTCTTTAAAGACAGCATATTGTATACTGTTAACTTCTAAACGAAACTATGTGATACTGTATATTTACGAAAAATGTATAATCAACGTAAGTGGTAGGAGAGAAATGTAGACGGTTTCTCTGTAATTTTCCTTGTGAAATTCGAAATGCGTGAAAATCATGCGTCCCGTAAACCTAGTGTTAATCTTCCGCTGCAGCACGTACACAACGCTTCTGAGGACTCGCAGTTTGCAACGTTTAAGTGTTCCTTTCTGTATTTAATTTTCTTTCTAATTTTTGATAAAATGAAAAATTTAGTTTGCCACATTGTTTGTTGCTTGGTATGCTTCTATATATTGAAGTTACAGGAGTGAGAAAGAGTAGTTTGCGGGGGTACGATGAATTTGCGGATTCACAGTTCGCGACGAGTATGATGGAGGGTTAACAATGTGGGATCGGAGCCTCCGTACCCAACTACGGGAGCAAAAACGAGGAAAAATGGAGAGAGCATGTTGGTACAGCGCTCAGAGTCCAGCGCCATTTTTGAGCGTAAAGTTAATAAAAATGGGAAAATGGAGAGGTAGCACAAGACCGAGAAAAACAGCGAAGAATATGGTAACCTGTGCAAAATCAATAATTTCGTCTGCGAGAGTGTACCTAAATAACCATTAAGACTGTACGTGTAAATAATATATTATAAACCTTATAATCCTCCGCAATCAATAAAATATTCAATTAAAATAAAAATACCAAAAATTCGATTCACCTTGCGTCCCTCAAATTTTTCCTCAGAGTCTACAATAAACCATTAGATAAATATCAATGACAATATGTGAAATATGAATATATTTCAAATTAAAATACAGAAAAAATAGACTCAACGCGATTAATTAAAACTTAAAATTATGCACCGTTAACTTTAGCGTCTGAATATTTGCAACATTTTTCTCTGAGCAGTGGAAAAAATGTTTAATAAAAATAGTGCGAAGAGTTCGATTCTCTTTGGGTCCCCCAAATTTTTCCTCGGTTTCTACAATAAACTATTAAATTTTAACAACGAATATATTTCAAATTAAAACACAGCAAAAATAGTCTGAACGCAGTTAATAAAAAAAATTGTGCACCGTTAACTTCAGCTGAATATTTGCAACATTTCTCCCTAAGCAGTGGAAACATCAACGTCTAAACCAACCAACGGCCGTCAAGGTACGATTTTTCAACGTCTGACAGATCAGGGGTGCCGGCAGGTCGCTCGTCAAGAGCGCGTTCACACAGAATGGAAAAGAAACGGTCGATCGTCGGGATAAATAAGAGGTGATTTCTGGCGGTGTTCCGCGGGAAAAGCAGCGGCGCGGCGACTGGCGTCGACGGCGGCTGCGGTGGCCGTGGCTTTCACGCAATATTGACACAAGAGCGAAATGGAGGGAGCCGGCAAATACGTTTCGCGCGTTTATTTCACACGGACGTATTTACAACGAGCCCAGATCGTCGCACCGCTGGCCTGTCAACGATATGAATTAATATTGATGTCGGCTGCGGGATGAAAGAGTTGCGGTCGACGGCTGAAAATAATCCCAGACTGGCAGGGGTTGGAGAAAATGTCGACCTCTGTGGAAAATTCCCCGCCCTCTGATCGATGTATCAATTAACACGTGCTGTTGATGTCGTTCGATGAAATTGCAAATACGGTTCTGGGCGGCGCGTAATTAGCGACGGGTGTTTGAGTCTCAATTTCCAAGATATTCCAAGCATTTCAATTCCGTGAAAATTCGAATTACTTCGAAGTTTGTCAATTTGAGACTTGAAACTCGGTGAAGGTCTTCAAATAAAATATTGAAGATGTTAGATATTGAGTAGCTACTCGGGAAACTATCAAGACTTTCCATTTCAATTCTGTGAAAATTCGAATTACTTTGAAGTTTGTCAATTTGAGACTTGAAACTCGGTAAAGGTCTTCAAATAAAATATTGAAGATGTTAGATATTGAGTAGCTACTCGGGAAACTATCAAGACTTCCCATTTCAATTCTGTGAAAATTCGAATTACTTTGAAATTAGTCTATTCGAGACTTGAAACTCACGGAAAGTCTCGAAATAAAATATTGAAGATGTTAGATATTGAGTAGCTACTCGGAAAACTTTCAAGACTTTCCATTTCAATTCTGTGAAAATTCGAATTACTTTGAAATTAGTCTATTCGAGACTTAAAACTCAGTGAAGGTCTTCAAATAAAATATTGAAGATGTTAGATATTGAGTAGCTACTCGGGAAACTTTCAAGACTTCCCATTTCAATTCTGTGAAAATTCGAATTACTTTGAAATTAGTCTATTCGAGATTTAAAACTCACGGAATGTCTCGAAATAAAATATTGAAGATACTGAGTAGCTACTCGGGAAACTTTCAAGAATTCCCATTTCAATTCTGTGAAAATTCGAATTACATTGAAATTAGTCTATTCGAGACTTAAAACTCACGGAAAGTCTCGAAATAAAATACTGAAGATGTTAGATATTGAGCAGCTACTCGGGAAACTTTCAAGACTTCCCATTTCAATTCTGTGAAAATTCGAATTACATTGAAATTAGTCTATTCGAGACTTGAAACTCGGTGAAAATCTTGAAATAAAATATTGAAAATATTAAATACTCTAATGTAAAGTATTGAGTACTTACTCATCACACTTCCAAGACTTTCCAGAGCTATCGAAACTCAGCACTCAAGATTCAAGACTATCGTTGTCATAAAATATTAAAGACATTGAACTCTCGCTGTCAAAACTTTCTGGATTCCGAAACTCATCGAGACTTTCAAGACATATCGAAACTTTAAAGACTCAAGATTCAAAACTCACCGAGATTTTCAACAGTTCTAAGTATCAAATCATTTTCGAAACGATTCAAATTGATTTGGTTCTCGCCAGAGGCGCATATTCTAAGCGCGATGCAAAGTGTTTCAGAGCTCGTCACTCCGCGCAACGTTTATTCGAACCAAAGGCACGGAGCCTTGTTGATCTTCCCGTTCCTTGCAACCTGGAAACCCCTTTCTGTCAGATGCTCGTTCGAATCTGTTCAACTCTATCATCCACGGATTTAATAGCCGCGCAGAACCGCCGTTCTCATCTCTATAACCATTGTTCGAGTTCACGATTTGCGGATTCACGGTGTACGTGTGTACGTTTGCCAGGACAAATTAAACGGTGGCCACTTCTACCCGTACAGATCTCTGGCATAACGACGGAATAATCACCAATGACTTTAATACGGCAAGCACAAGGAGTAATGAAAAGCGTAGCTAATAAAACGGCAAACCGTTTGCGATAATCACTTTCCACGGCATTGTTCCTCCCGTTACTCGTGGCTAAGAGATCGGTGTGAATTTAATGGCGTCGAAAATGACACCTATTAGCCGGAGAATCAGCAGCAGTCAATCCACAGAGTGTAATAACTCCTACGGAATGAGATTCCAAGGGAAACATACTTGTTCCCTCGTACAAGTTAATGGAGTGGTAGATGGAAGACTCGTAAAGGTTCGAAAAGGAATCTTTCCACTTGATCCCCTTCGAGTTTCCGTGACGAGACAACCCTAAATGGACGTCGAGTTATTTCAAGGGTAGAGAGGACAGATGTGCTTTTCTGGTCATCGATAAAAATTGGTGACACGTTTTCGTTGAGTTATTAGTTGGTGGGAATGATAGATTGTGATTGTAAATGTTTAAGCGAGTGTTTAAATAGGAGAGATAGACGTGTAAATGAAGAGTGTTTGGATCGGAGAGACAGACGTGTGATAGGATTTTTCGTGTGAATGTTTTGCACAGAGCAGTGGCGTTCGGAAGGTCTTCAAGGGCAAAGGCGCCCGCCAGTGCCCGCGGGCAAGCTGAGGGCAAAGTCGCGGGCAGGCTGAGAGCGAAGTCGCGGGCTAGTGATGTCACATACATTAAAGCGGAGTGGAGGACAGGTCCATGTGGTAGGAGTATAGGTCTTTCTTCATAGAAGCGATGGTTGTTAAATACATGAGAAGATATGGCTTGTTGCCCGCCGATTTATTTACGCCCGGAGAAGCCCGTACGGGCGATGACTGAACGGCACTGGTCTATATAGAGCGATAGCTGCGCGAACGAAGCGTAAGTAAGACTAAGGAAATACAGGCGCTTAAAATAACTGATTTAAAATAACGTCGGTTCGCTGCCCTTTTCCCGTTTTTATATGGTTCTTTGGCCGTTGGGACCCTGCAAGCCTTGGGGTGGGGATGCAGCATGCGCTCATCCTATTCTAAGGCCCCCTGCGGCTTGGGTCCCGCGGTCCTTGTCTAGGCGCGTCGCACAGCGCCTTACAAGTGCTTGACCTGGAGCGATGGAGGTGTGAATGAAAAGTGTTTGGACCGAGAGCGTGAGAGTATTCGGTGAACGAAGAGCAAGTACGTGATCAGTCATAGATTTGAGTGGAAGTGACCAAATGCGTTTTGAGAAAGTCTGTGAGCAGTGAAAAAATCAGAGAAATAGAGAAAAAGAGAATGAGTGAATGAAAGAATAAAACAGGGTAAAAGAGACACGCGTAAGGTAGCCAGAGTTACAGGGTGTCAAGAGTTTTTGTGCGTTCCCCAGTGCGTTTTTTCCTTCCACTATACACTTAAGGTCTTTGGATCAAAAAAGACCCGAAGGTCTTCGGTCTTTCTTCTTGAGTCTTTTTTGACCCGAAGCACTTACGCCTAACAATTCTCGTTACCAGCACCCCATAAGAACCCACACAACAAACTTTTAACATAACGTTAAGAGCACCCGAACTTGACAACAGCAAAACTTATTGAAAAGATAACAAGTCAATGGGTCAAAAAAGACCCGAAGACCGCACTAGGGTTAATAATATTCGTTACTGTACACTCTGCAACCCGAAATTCCTACATCACTCGACGTGAAGAAAGGAAAGCGACGGAGGAGGAAGAGTATTCCCGAAAACGTTGGAGCAAAGGTTATTTTTCCGTTCCCGTGAGGAACACATCCCGAGACAGTTTTAGAACAATATTGACAGTAGCCTGTGCGCCACTGGCACGGCAGAAGAGTGGCAAGCATATAATTCACGAGAGGGGTTGCCTGTTTACTGCGCGGCCCGGTCGTCGACGCTAACGACGTTCACACCAGCTTTAGCAGGCCGACGAATAATTCAGTGCTTTAATTACGACGTGGACCCGGAGGGTAGCTCAATATTGCAGCCGGCACGGCGTACCTGTCGGTAATGCTTCTTCGCTGTCGGTTAGACGCGCCCCTGTATTTGTTATGATCCTGTCAAGAAAATGGAGTGGAACTTTGTGCACGAACATCTCGCCGTCTGAGTTACAGACACGATTCCCTTTGTTAGAGGTAGAGCCGTCTCTTATTGGCAGAAATTAATTTTACTTCGATTCAACGAGAGATTCGCGGAGGAAGTTCGCGGAGGAACGGAGGCGAGTGCAATTACGCGTCCCGACACCCGACGTCATATCTCCGAGGCATAATTATATTAGGCGAAAGATGAAGTATTCCACTGTTATTTCTTCCTTTTTTGGAGGGGTTCGTTTGCCCGATATTTTATATTTCAAACACAGGTATTTTTCATTTGTTGGGCAAATGGGAGGATTGCTTATGATAAAGTGTGAATTTGGGAATGGAAGGCTGGGATGAATGTTTGCAAGTACAGTCCGTTCAATTTAAGAGTAACCTCGTTTCGCGCATGTGACGTGCCTAAGGCAGAGCTCAACCGCCTACGTTTCTCTCCGTCTTACCCTCTGCTACGCTCTCCGTCTACTGTTCCAAGCGTGACGCTTTCATATACACAGTGATATAATTAATTCTCTACTTACTCTTTTTCTCTTTTAAGAATTTAAATGATTTCGAATCGTTTCCTAAATATTGATATTTTTACTTTGTCCGGCTAAATTCGTACAACTAGCCACTATTCGTCTGTCATTAACCGGTGCGTTAACATGCACACAGTAGGTGGGCATACTTTTAGACCACCGGGTAGATTCCCTCCACTCTATGCACTGTTTACATTGTCGTCGCTCTTGGGCCTAACGGAAATAGAGCTACGACCAATCGCATGCGTCGCATTGGTAGGTAGTAGTGGGAACTGCGCAGAACGGACGAAAATCGTTCCGAGAGCGAGGTTACTCTTAAATTAAACAGACTTTAGTCAAAATGTGCTGAAGTTTTAAGTGTGATTGAGGAATATTTGGGCTGGAGAGATGGAAGTGTGAACGAAGTATTTAGACTAGAATAATTTTGACTAGATTAATATTGTAACGTAGTAAGTAACCAGCGAGCTGATTAATTAATTGTGTTAATAAACATAATTATTAAATTTACTCACGTGGGATTTACCTTTAAACGATCCTTACAAAACTGGATCGCATAAAATGACCCTCTTTAAGACCAAATAATTTTTATTCGAAAAATGTGTTTCTTACTTTCAGTGTTTCTAAGATACCCAAGCTGATAATCCTCATTGCTCCACCCCGTATTTTCATCATAAAGGTTGCACGAAGAGTACACAAGGATCGCAAACTTCCCGCGCAAAAAAGGCTAGATGACAGGAAACTTCTCAGGAGCCTTGAATAATTCGCCACCGCTGTAGCACCCAAACAAACTTCATCGAACACCTCAATTTCTTCTACCTCGTCAATATCTCAACAATCTCGCCATCTCTCCCCATACATAACTAATCCTCAGCTTCGTTACGCGCAGGTGACATCCGAAGAATATTAAAGAGCAATCCAAGAAAACCTTTCTCACCCCTCGAATAACACATCGCCGTCTCGTTTGCCGGCAGAAGGTAGTGAGAAACGTGGCTGGCGAAATTAAAAGAGCTCCGGTAGAAAACTCTAACGCGGCCAGTTACCGTGTAGAAAGTTCGAGAAGCTTAACCGGAAGACGAACGACCGGCAATCGGTCAGCAAAGAAGGATATAACCGGTGAAAACAAATTGAAGGCGGTCGTGGAGAAATGAATTTAAAGGGCGCGGAAAATTGTTTCTCGCGAGACTTATATATAGAGGGTGTATAGTCGAAACACGCTAGCACGCCATAATTCCAGTTGGCCGATAAAGCAAAATTCCCCGGGACAAGCCGTTAATTCTGCCGCCTCCCCGGAAACCCTTCTAAATTCGGCGTTCTAGCTGGCCAAACTGGCTCCTAGACGTAGCCGTTATTTACAAACCGAGCCTTAATAAGCGCGCACGGGCCTGTGGCAACCGGCGCAATCATGGCGGACCGTTATTCAAAGTCCGCGCCGCTTCCGGTGCAGATTTAACATCGATCTGACCGGTCGTCCGCGTGAGTCTCCTCCGGAAATCGGGCTGGAAGATTTTCTTTCGTGATAAGGATGGACGTACTGTTGCGAATCATGCTTACACGCGACGTAAAAATGGGACAAACGTAGGAATTCGACGAAAACTTGTCTGTGGGACAGTGGATAGTTGATTGAGATCGATTTTTAATGAGATCTTATTATGGAAATAAAACAGACAAACGTTTCTATTATTTTGGGAATTGTTCGGATGAAAAAGAAGGTTCGAATGTTTGGATTGTATTTTTTTATAATGGAGAATTCGACGAAAATTTGTCCATGAAACACTGGACAGTTGATTGTGGTAGATTTTTAACGAGATCTTATTGTAAAAATAGAGTAGATTAATTTTTCTAATGTTTTGGGGAACATTTGGGTGAAAAAAAAAAGTTCGGATGTATGAATTGTATTCTTTTTAATGGAGAATTCGAGGACAACTTGTCCATGAGACACTAAACAATCAATTGAGGTAGGTTTTTAGTGAGACCTCGTTATAAAAATAGAATAGATTCATTTTTCCAATATTTTGGGAATCATTCAGGTGAAATAAAAAGTTCGAATGTACGAATTGTATTTTTTTTTTTAATGGAGAATTCTACGAGAACTTGTCCACGAGACACTCAACAGTTGATAGTTTCGAGTGAAACGTTTATTGAGATAGATTTTTAATGAAATCTTAGAAAGATGGTCTACGTTAATTTTTATAATATTTTGAAGACTATTCAGGCGAGGAAAAAGAGAATTGTATTTTCTTTTTAATGGAGAATTCGTCCATATGGATGACTCTTGGAAGAATCGACTGATTAACCTCTTACCTCATAATTTTTTTTTTCCAATCGTGGGACAAAAATCTGATCTGGGTCACATTTGACCCACCACAAAATTTATTCGTCTAAACCTCAAAGAACCAATTTTTCTAATAACGTCTTTATCACACATTATACGCAGCTACCAGAGCCATTAGCTAAATCTGCTATTATGCATAGCCTGCTTAAAATTGTACGACCGAGCAGATACGAAACACGAAGCGAATAATTCGCAGTGAGAGGAGGGATTGGAAATCAGAGATCCGTTATTAACGTCAAGGTTTAACATTAATTCTCAGATTAGTTTAACAGGGAAGATCCACTAAGCCAGTAACAACATCTTTATCACACATTATCCACAAACACAAACACGATCAGCTAAACCTACCATTATGCATAACCTACTTAAAATTAAACGATCTGTTACACCCTCAAATATTTTCCTTCTTAGCCCTCAGTTTATCAGTACTTACAACGAGTCACCCAGTTTCACCATTACTCGTACTGGACTCTTCACCTTCCAACTCTCCTCTCAATTCTCCAGAACCCTTAAACAGCCCTATTTTCTCCCTTTCCGCGTTCATTCTCCACTCTATCACGCGTGTTGACTCCCACAATGTTCATGAAGCCTGATTATATAGCAAATATCTCTTTATTTGCAACACAGTTTATTATGTAACAGTAATGCAACGTAACTGAGTTCTTAAATGTTAAATGTGTGCGAGTCCAATGTCCTGAGGTTCAAATTCGTGTAATGTTTCACTAATGTGTTCTTACAAGAATATCCTTTCTGCCTATCACCCCAGTCCCTTTATACGGTTTTTGTCCGTCCATTTGGGTCCCTTGACGGGGGTGAGATTTGGGTGGAGGGCCAAGACTCCCAATCAAGTTAGGGCCTTGGTTGACGCTCGACGCCAACCGCTCACCCAAGAGGTGTTCTGGGTGAGGTACGCGTCACCTGAGCTTCTGGGATAAACCCAGGGTAACGGTACCGCTCGCTCGCTCGCATGTGCATACGTCAATTGCTATTGAGATGCACGAAGAAACTCCAAATTCTCCGCTTTTATGAGAGGGTTGGAGCCCTCCTGGCAATAAGGGATAATTAATGAGCCAGGGTAACGGTACCGCTCGCTCGCTCGCATGTGCATACGTCAATTGCTATTGAGATGCACGAGGAAACTCCAAATTCTCCGCTTTTATGAGAGGTTAGGAGCCCTCCTGACAATAAGGAATGATTAACGAACGAAACCATTAAACGCGTATTCAAACCTTAATCTGAAAAATAGCAGAGTCGCGCCCGTATCGTAAACCTGGTCTAAATTTAAGTAACCTTAATCACGCTCACGTCACGTAACGTCAAAATCTCTGTCGAATAAAGTTCTGTTTCTACGCAACGACGATCCTGAAGTGTTTCAATTCAGCGATACCCGAATATCTGCTCCTAGTTCCGAGGAATTGGAGCAAACCGGGCATCACAGATCGAATAGACACGCAACGCGTGAGAGCAAAGACTAGAAATTAGAAATCTATTATTGAAATCGGGTATTAAGATCAATTTTCAAAACCCATCAAGTAACATAATACAAATGCAAAACCAAAACTCACCTACATTCTACCTCGCCTCGATCTACATTCGAACGATACGTTCAACGAACAATCGCAAGTGTTCCGTCACTTCGAAACAGAGGTTCCGTGAAAGGAGCGCATAGCAACGATCTCCGGAACGCAACAAAACGGGGTAAAATGAAACGAAGGTCTGTGTCGTGTCCCGCGTCGCATCGATACTCGATACACCGGAGTATCCGGGGTGAGAAAAACGGCGCGCTATTGCGACCAGGCACGGGAACTCTAGACGAGGGCAGGAAAATTGGAAAAAAGATTATCCGCTGCGTGGGACAGTCCTGAAACCGATATCGTTCGTTCTCCCGTCACAGAGGAAACTCGCGTTGATCGTGTTCAAATCGTTCGATAGTCACTCCCTTCTCGCTCTCTGTCCGATTACTGTCGCGGTGGCCACGCGTAACGAGTGAAGAAGAAAAAAGAAAATTGCCGACACGAAGTCGAGGAGAGACGTTAGAGAAGAAGGCAACGGTGGTCGAGTTGATCCTCGATGAACGCGAGTTGCTCGACGTGGTCGAATAATATACGAAGACGAGGAACCACGGAAGAAGCCCTGATTTGAATCTTACACGGCCCTGTAAAGTTCATTAGATTTAAATATTTATGAGATCGGCATGGAGGTCTCGGGTCAATTTGAAGCCGGAGGAAAACGACTTTGGTTCTTTATTCCCGCGGGAACGACGCTGCACGAGAGAGAAATAGAGAGAGAGGGATAAGGGGGTGGCGGATGGAAACACTGTGAAAGTTTGCAGCGACCGCGGATTACCGAAGGAGACGACTGTCGAAGACAAATGCCGGATTTAATTGGCCGAAGCATCGAAGTACGAAGTCCTCGAACGACGCGGCGTATTCTGCAAGAACTACGGCCCCGTGGACGTTCGCCGTGTTCGTCTTCGTCGCATTGCGCATTGCAGATGGCGAGAACGTGATCAAATTGAGGCGAAGCAATTTCTTAAAGTGTATCATTCGGTTAATTAACGTGGAAGAGGTTTTTCGTGGCTGGAGAACGGTTGCTCGCAGCTTTCAGGGAGAGCGTGTAGTACGGTGTCGTTCGTGAGTATTGGGACACCCTGTATGTTCGTACAGGAATTATCGTATGATTTAAATTGTACCTCTTTGCAAAAAAAAAAATTTTACGTTAAGAGATTCGAGGTTGAATAATTTTTCTGGGGGATCTTATTTCTTTTGTAACGATTAGGTTCGTGTTAGAATCTGTAAGTGTCTTGGCGCTTGTGAATAGGAGTGTAGGTACGAAAGAAAAATTTGTTTGAGAAACAAATCCTCGAGAAAAATGTGGAAAATTGCAGTAAGGTGTATTGTTGCAAATTTT
>NW_017100216.1:79034-97175 GCF_001263275.1 Habropoda laboriosa | reverse complement strand
AATAGATGCGAAAGAAAAATGTCTAAATACTTCACAAAAAACTAAGAAGAATTACAATAAGATGCACTATTACAAATGTTAGTAATTTTTGTAAAAAATTTCGGATAATTCTAGGGTTAACAGAAACCTTTTAATTCATCAAAATAGATTTAAAGCGCATCATTCGATTAACTAATGTGGAAGAAATTTTTTCATCGCTTAACTATGATCAGTGAGAAATTTCAAAAAGAACACATAACAGGTACAAAAGGAAAATGTCTATATATTATATTTCACAAAAAACTACGAAGAATTACAATAAGATGCACTGTCACAAATGTTAGTAATTTTTATACAAAATTTCGGATAATTCTAGGGTTAACAGAAACCTTTTAATTCATCATAACAGACTTAAAATGTATCGTTTAATTAACTAACGTGGAAGAATTTTTTGGTCGCTGAAAGAAAAGTGTCTACAAGCATTGGTAATTTTTATCCAAAATTCCGGATAACTCCAGCGTGAACAGAAACCTAACAAGACGCTCTAACAGCGGTGATTTTTTCATTTGGAAAATTTGCCACGGAGAAGAGAAGAGAAATGTTCCAAGGAGCTCGAGTGACAGGAATTAGAATTTATTCTAGCACCGAGCCTGGTCTAATGATAAACGCGGCACCAGTCGAATCTCCGCGCGAATTTATGGTCGCCCCTTTGATATAGCCTAACGCCGGATTTCGCATGATTTAGACACCAGCCAAAGGCTTCTCTACCCCTTGGCCCGCGAAAATCTACGTCTACTCTAAACAATTTCACTCGCGATCGTATCAACTCGCGATCTTCGAGGTGGGAAAAAAGGAAGACGCCGCGACGCGATCATAAATATCGCGGAATTTATTCGGTTTCAGGCAAGAGGCACGCCAGTTCACGCCATACGCTTCCGCACCTTCGCCAGGCCGCCACGATTTATGGGCAATTTCAAAATGAAGCTGCGAGGATCGTGGCGAACAAAGGTCCAGCGACAGACACTCTCTGTACACTATATACAGGGTGTAAAACAATCTCGCACTCCTTCGAAAAAATCATTCCTTCCAAAAGTCGCTAATTTTCGCCACATCTTAACCCTATGATTTCTTTTCTTACTGTGCATCTATTCTCCGTTTTAGTACCGTCTTAACCCTAGAGCGGTCTTCGGGTCTTTTTTGACCCACCGCCTTTTTATATTTTTAGTCATTTTTGCTGTTATCAAGTTCCTTAACATTATTTTAAACGTTCATTTTCTAGGTTCATATGTCGCGTTGGAAACAAAAATTGTTTCACATAAGGTCTTAGATCCTTTTTGACGCAAAAGCCTTAAGTGTACAGTCAAAACGAAGAACGCAGTAGGGTTAAGAAAAGCTAGTGTATTTTAGACTATATTTGGTGATCCTCGGTGTTATAAATTCAGAAGAAAGTTAGAACTAAAATTAATTTTTGTTGCTGATATAACTGTTTTCGTCGCATCTTGGCCAGAATCTATGCCACGAGCCTGACTCGTTATTACAAGGCAAAGGGTTAACCGTCCAAATCACTTTTTCTCTCCCGAACCACTAATCCTACAAACACGACTCCTTTTCTATTTCACTCAAGAGACTTCGATCTCTCCAAACGAAATTCTTCTTCGCCCCAAAAATTCGCCGTTGTAGCATGCAAATTTTACCGAAACGTACAGAAAACATACGCGATAAAACTCGACGAGTCTCGTCGAGGAACAACCCATAAAATTCCCCGTTAAATTCTTCCTCGTCCCCGAGGGACACCCTGTACACATACTCTGGTGATCGAACGGAACATAAATTCGTCTCGGCGGCGGGATTAAGCGTGACCCGGTTTCTTGGGGGGCGCGTGGCCCGCTCGCGGATCCGTAGGAAATCGGGGGATGCTGGCCAGCTGGTTTCCTGGGGGATTTCCGGCCACGGGTTTGACGGACGGGCCGATAAAACTTTGGCAGCGACGTAAATCAACGGGCGGCGGGCAGAGATTCCGGCGCGGAGGGCTACGATAGCCCCCGACACCGGGCCACCGGTGAATTAAGACGACGCAAAGTGTGTCCTATACCGTGTTCCTCCTCTCTGTCCTGCAATCGTCCCGATGGATCTCTTAGGCCGGCTGTACCGTGAGGATTCCCGGCTGTTTTACGGGGTCACCGATAACTATCGCCCGGGAGTTCTTTCAGTCGAACCTTATTTAAACTTAAATTAAACGACCCCTGCCAAGCTATCGATCAACGGACCACTCGGTCGCGATCATACCGAGGAAATTTAATCGTCGGAAACGCTTAGAGCGGGATCAGACAAGGCTGCAGGGGATATTCTGATAGCGTGGGTGTACAGGGTGTCTCGGAAAGCGTGGTACAATCGAGAAACAGGTGATTCTTCGTGAAAAAATTAGCTGGAATTATTATGGAGGGTTGTCGGTGTAAATTTGTGCATGTGAAAGTCTCGATAATAATTGCGATAGCCTTAAATTAGGCTTCATATTTAAGCCTTAATAACGGATAATTGTGAAAGCCTTATATCTTCGATTAAGGGGGTCTTCTAGTGTGACGGCCGTTTTTTTAGGCCTTCCTTGCTAATTTATTATAGAAGTACGGTAACAGTTATCAATATGAGCTTTATTCCTATGTATTTACTTGTCCTTGAAGAATCATTACAAATTTTTGTTGTTGAGAAATAATTAGATATGGCTGCTGTGAAACACGTCAAACAGGAGCATGGAAAAAAAAGTAGGTCCATGGTTGGCATAATTTGAGCTGTTCTGCCTATCAGAAATAAAAAAGTCCTACTAATTCTTATTTAGTATGCGTGTCGCTATGGTCGGTAGTAAAATAAAAGATAAATATTGCAAATGAAAAAAATGGCGGCACTTTGAATACGAAGTATCGATTTTTTCGACTTTTTTCGTCTCAGAGGCTCTAAAAATCAGAAAAATATACATTTTGGCGTAATTCTACTACCGACCATAGCCACACATGTTCTGCAGACATGTGCAAAATTTCAGTTCGATTGGTTCGGCAGTTTTTGCCAGATCGTGGCAACCATTTCAGAAAACATGGTTCCGAGAAAAACGCGTTTAAAGTTTTCAGTGCAATTTACATTCTCCCTATTGCCGGCCTTTGATGTTTCACATTAAACGAGCTATAACCGTTATTTTATCGAATACAACTATAACACTTCAAGAGTACATTCTTAAAGAGTTGTACTTTCGACATATGCAAAAAAATAACAATCGATTTTTTCAAACCGTCACACTAGAAGACCCCCGTAAGTTGAAGAATAAATATACATATAATGTAGCGCACTGTGTAAGGGAGGTAGTGCACCGAGCGGCCACCAGACTAGCGCCCTCGTCGCCTTGCCTTGCTTGTACCCCCACTGCAACTTCCACCCTTGTGCGCCTGCGCAGTTGACTCCCCCACTCCACCACTCGCGCTGGCCCAAACCCCCTCCCCCCGCAAAGATAAAAAGAGGTGTCGGACCCATAATTTTTATGGACAAGACGGGTCACTGCTCCGAAGACGCTCCCTTGAGTGGACCACATCCGAACCACGAGGCAATCCTTTGTTCTATACGTTTTCGTTCCCTGAACACCGGGTCAAGTCTTTTCCGCGTACGACTGTTGAACTTGTGGTAGTCTAAGGACTAATTAAAACATAACTCTCTGTAAAGTGTATCTTAGTGTAAGAACAAGTAAAATACATACTTCTGTGAGTGCAAGCTAGTGGGAATTATTTTCGGTCAGCCCGAACCCCCCTAACTAATTCGGTTACAATAAGAATAATAAAGAATAGTTGGAGAATACTGTAGAGTAAATTTTTTGCATATGAAACTTCGCTTTTTGGGAAAAATCACTTTGAAAATTTTGGTAAAGGCACGTTCTTTTTAATTGTTGAGGTGATTAATTAAAAATAGCTGAGTGGTAGCATGAGCACGTGTAAGAGTATGGTTGAGTGAAGGTAGGGACTCGGGCCGGTTTATGACCCGCAGACCTCTCGGTCTGCGGAGGAACTCGGTCCCAACGCCTGACTCCCCCACGCGCTAAGGGCTGGGTCAGGAAGGACCCAGCCACGTACTCGCTCGACGCGGTCCTTGCCGGGTAGAAACCCCCAACTTGCGCCAGGGTTTCCCGAAGGCAAGAGAGGGGCGTCAAAGCCGGCATATAAGGACGCGTTAGGAGCACTGCGGGCAGAAACATTAGAACTATAAGAATTGTAAGGATTGCAGGAGAGTAAATTGAGCCGCGTAGTCAACGACGGAATAAATATAGTTTTTTTTAATTCATCGGACGAAGCAATATTTAAACTGAAACCCCGGACGCACGGTACACTTATAAACCCAAATCCAAAACGGTACAGGACATTATTAATGTGTCTCTATACCTTGATAAAGCTAACTGCAATGTTGGCGGAACGTTGGAATTTTTAATAACCATTGGACACGGCTCTAACCCCGAAAGCCTCGAATAGCAATTCGCGTAACAAAATTTGTAACATTCCACGAAGAATGCGTATGAATTTAGTGCACCGAGTACACTTTCATATACAGCAACATTGTCGACATATGTACACAAGTAAAATGAATTACAAAAGCAATTGTTTTATCGTTATCTTGACCGATAGTCGAATCAATCATCGATTAAAAGTAAGATAGAAGGAACGACATTCTTGACGAACAGATCGAGACTTACAGATATCGCACACAATTTCAAACTCGTTTCTCTCGAAAACGAAGCCTTGTATGCGAAAACTTTATTCTTCAATTTCGACTTATTTTTTCACGAAGAATAAACAGTGTCTTAACAATCAAAATCCAATCCTTTCCCTAATTGTACCACGATTTCGAAGACACCCTGTGTCGTTCTATCTCCTGACTTCAATTACTTAACCCTTCCGTTACTATCGGCGCCTATAGGCGTTTCAAATTTTGCTCGCACTGTATCGTCGGATCCTTTTGCCGCACTTCCACCTTAATTTCATACGTAACTTTATCCTTTACGTACTTCCATCTTAATTAAATTTAATTTAACTCTTAAAACGGTACGCGAAAATAACGGAGTTTGCAGCCGTGGTTGAAAATTTACCCTCGCTCATCCACGTCACGCTCTCAAATCTGCCGTAGCGAAAGGGTTAACTGAAAGGTGATTGTAAGATGGCAAACACGTCTCGCAACAAAATTCCCTTAGCGTGCACAGGTTACATTTCCCAGGACACACGATCACCTGTATTCCAGATCCTCAAAAAGGACACGTCTGCAAAGGATATCCAGGAAAAAGTGGAGAAAGGAGGCAGCATCGCTCGTCAAGGCTTCAGACTTTACAGCCGGGCGTTCCACGAACGCAATTACAGGGCTCGATTTTCAATTTAGCCAAACGAACGTAATTACCTTAACGCAGGCCGGCTTCCACCGCGGCCCAACTATTTTTTAATCGGCCACGATGGGGCCACTACTACGAAAAGCAAGAAAAAAAGGAATGAGAAGCCGAGTCCCGAAGGGAGGACAAGAAGATCGTAAACGAGAGAGCAGAGGATGAGAAACCGGCGCGGGACAAAGAGTACGCGCTGCACGGAGAGAGGGAGAGGCGTCGCCAGAATTACCCGTAATTTCCGGGATGGTAAGGGTTTCTCCTCGCTATTCGACGGCGAGAACGAGGAACTCCGTTTCCAAGACGCAGAGATAACGATCACGTGCCTTTGCGGACGTGTACCGGCTGTCGTCCCTTGTCAATAAGCTTCGCAAGGATTCGAGCTGGCTCGACTAAAGGAATCCTCCCTCTCTCTCCTGCATTCTCCCGCGGAGAAACCTTTTCAACCCTTCGTTTCACCTCTCGCTCTCTCCAGCCGCCCACCCTCGTTGGAACGGTTCTCCGGTGGAGTAGGGAAACAGGGATTCCTTTCTTCGCGAGTGGCTAATGGTTTTAAGAGAAGCACGCTTCGTACAATGGGGCTGAACGTCGGTTACTGCCTCCTCCTTATACCTCGGTTCGATGTGGATAATTCACCGTGTTCCAGTTGCTCGTGCCGCGACGGCGAGTGAAAAAGGGAGAAGAAAAATATGGTAGTAAGGGAAAAGGAGAGGGGGGAGAGGGTGGAAAAACGTTTGGAAATAAAGTTTCGAATGAAAAGGAGACGGAAGGATGCGGGAGGAGGAAATATCTTACATACTTTATCCGGTGGACTTTACGTAGCTGGTGGACTGACCAGCGACGTAACCCCGATCCCGGAATACTTGGCGAGTTGGTAAGAACTCCTCGGTAGAACGGCGAGCATCGCGGAAATTCGAAACGCCGCGGCGGGCCGCCGTGGACGTAGTCGAGGTAGGGGCGAGAGAGCATTCCTCAGGAGCGAGCCAATTTCCGAAACTCCGAGCAAATTTCACAGCTCTGCCCCGCTTTACATAACTGAGGCCACCTATATACCGTTCATTCTCCTAAACGTGCAACAACAGATCTCGCGATACTCGTCAAAGAGGGGCGAACGAATTGTTCGCAGTTTAACCCCGACAGTAGTCTTCCTTCGTTCTCCCTCTCTCTCTTTCTCGATCCTTTGGAATGCAAATCGTTCACCGGTGTGTGGCTTTAGATGGGTACCAAAGAGCTCGCGACTCTGCCTCTTACGCTACTTAAGAGTTGGTTTAAGTCTTTGAGCGGTGGCAAGTTTCAGCTTCGAGAGGGTGGAGAATAGAAAGAAGATTAAACGGTGACCTGCGTTATTTTTGCGATAAGAGTTTAATTTTGTAAGAAGAAGAAGATGAAATTGTTTTCTTTTTTTAGTTTCGTTAGATATTTTTTAAACGGTGACCTGCGTTATTTTAGGGAGGCGAGTCTAATTCTGCAGGAAGAAGAAGATGGAATGGTTTTGTTTTTTTACATTCGTTAGATATTTTTTAAACGGTGACCTGTGCTATTTTTGGGATACGAGTTTAATTTTGTAAGAAAAAGAAGATGGAATGGTTTTGTTTTCTTACTTTTGTTACATATTTTTTAAACGGTGACCTGTGCTATTTTTGGGATACGAGTCCAATTTTGTAAGAAAAACAAGATTAAATAGTTAGATATTTTTTAAACGGTGACCTGTGCTATTTTTGGGATACAAATTTAATTTTGTAAGAAAAAGAAGATGGAATGGTTTTGTTTTCTTACTTTTGTTACATATTTTTTAAACGGTGACCTGTGCTATTTTTGGGATACGAGTCCAATTTTGTAAGAAAAACAAGATTAAATAGTTAGATATTTTTTAAACGGTGACCTGCCTTATTTTAGAGATACGAGTCCGATTTTGCAGGGAAAAGAAAATGAAATGGTTTTCTCTTTTTACTTTGCTAATTTTACTTTACTAATTTTGCGTCTCTTTACTGATCCAAGTCTAATTTTGTGTCACTTTACCGGTGAAAGTCTAGCATAATGATAGAGTGAATAAAACAGTCGATATAAATTTTTTTAACACTAACAAGCAATGAGATAAAAGAGTAAATTGAATTTTACAAGTCACGAGTCACTATTGGAGTATATCCATCACACACAAAGGTATCAGTTTTCTAATTATCTCATAGTGGTGTTGTGCTGTTTTATCTGTGAGTCGAAGAAGATGTGGTTTTCAGGAATCTGTGGAATGTTGTGTCTATCTAAACTCTAACTGCTAGAATCCAGCAAATGATTAGAAAAAATATAATTTAAGATAAATTATGATTTCAGTATCGAACAAATTACTCTAATAATTTCATTTTAAGACACTGTCAATCGACAGAACTACTCTTTGACAATTTCATTTTAACCCTAGTGCGTTCTTCGGGTCTCTTTCGACCCATTGTCTTCTTATACTTTTAATATCTTTTGCTATAATCAAGTTTATGTTTTCTTAACGTTATATTAAAAGTTTATTGAGTAGGTTCATATGGCGTGCTGATAATAAAAATTGTTACTTATAATTATGTAGTATCGGGGCCTCCATACCCAAAAATAGGAAACCTCGAAGGGAGAATAGAGAGGGAGTGGTTGGCGTAGCGCGCAAAGCCTCGGCTTGCTAAGCCGAAGGTCCCGGGTTCGATTCCCATTGGGTACCTCAATATTTTTCCGTCGTCGGCTCCCACAATTATAAAAAATAAATAAGAAATGTCATTGGGTCAAAAAAGACCCAAAGACCTTAAAGCGTGTAGTCGAGCAGAAGAACGCACTAGGGTTAATACCAATACCAACCGACAGAATTACTCTCGAATAGGTACCTAAGATCGGTAAGAGGAAGCTTACGTCAGGAGAATTAACAATGTCAAATTGTACGACGGTTCGTGTAGCGTCCCAAAACGCCCGTAGCTCTTCGATGCTTGGAAACGCTGACTCGCGGCAGGGCGAGTCTTACTTAGAGGAAAGAAATTAACACGTTTTCGAACTAAACAATTAATGTATTTCTAGGCCTGTCCTCAATAGAATGCGTGTCGAGGGTGAAAACCTCCGTGCTTTATAGCGCGGAGCCGTCCACAACCGACGTGGTGGTGGTAAGTGTGACGCGATACGGAAGACGTCGAGCGATCGTCGCTTTTGGCGGCCCATGCGACGCAGGACTCTCGCCTCGGCAACCGCGGTCCCACTTCGGTTCCTCGCGGGATCCCCTTGTCGAAGGCCTTATCGCGACATTGTAACACGGTTGCGCTGATGCCATGTGGCTCGGCTACGCACTCGTCCTGCCGGTCCTGCGTCGCGGTGCTCGGGACCTAACAGTTTGTTATATCCGACAATAATGTGGAAGAAAATTCCTTAGAATAGTATATACGAGAATGAAATGTCGTTCGTTACGAATGTTGCACAGTAGAAAATGGTAGATCTCCGGAAGGTTCTCTCTCTAAACTCGTCGAATACACGTTGCGGATGAAACTTTTCTGGGTCAGGTAAATCTAGATACTATTAATAGAACTGAATGTAAAGAATTCGTAGCGGTCCAATGTTGCCTCGTATTCAATTTAACGAAGGAAAATATCGTCGTGATTCCGACAAGAACCAGAAACCATCGAGGCATTTCGTATCCTCGCAATTCGATACCATCCGAAAACGAGATAAAACCGTAATGCAGCATCCTCCGGTAGATTCGTGTAGTATTTATCGGTGTAATCAACGCGGAGCCATTCGAGAGTAGCTAACAGAAAAGTATTCGTCGCGTTCTTATCTCGACGCTGCTTTCACGGCAGCCCTACAAAAAGGAACAGCCGAAATAAAGCAGCCAGAGAGCGTCCTGATGCGTTTTAATATCTTTATTTCACGGTGGAAAAATCTGAACGAGGCTCGATTAACATTCAACACTTTTTGCGATCAGAGACGTTCCATTCTTTCTTTTCTGTCACGGAAGTCGAGGCTGCAACGAGCCTTAGGTTTGCTGAAACGTTTCGTGCTAGTTGTTTTACGAGACTCGCTATCTGCGCGACGTTTATTTACCGCGTTCTAGACTTCGACGAAACGAGGAACAAATGAAGCAACAGAAAGTGTTACTTCGTTGAAGACAACAGCGTTTTTTCAGGGGACACGTCGGTGATAATGTGGATTTTTGCGGCTTCTACTTGCGTAATTGCGCGGACCTCTTATGGCGATTTTTACGGGAACGTGGAAAGTAACTGAATTAGGTACTTATGTTTGAAATACAGTGACGTTCGTGAGTATTAAGATACGTGTAGAAAGTATTATATTTCCTCGACAAAGTTAATCGTAATTCGGTGAAAATAGACTTAGGTATTCGTGGTACTTGGAGATTGTGGAATGAATAATATTTTTTTAGGATTTTAATAATTTTCTAATCGCTTTTGGGTGTCGAATAATTTTGTATTAAAACTGAAATGACGAGGAGGTGTGCTTGACATTCAACAAGTAGATTTCAGTGAATGTCTGTGGAATTCGGCAGATTTCAATAGATTTCAGTGAACGTCTATAGAATACTTGAGTTAAATTTAATAGATTTCAGTAAATTTTAGCAAAATTCGGTAGAATTTAGTGAACTTCAGTAGATTTAGATTTTCGTAGATTTCAGTGAACGTCTATAGAATTCAGTAGATTTTAATAAAGTTTAATAGATTTCAGTAGAATTCAGTAGATTTCAATAGATTTCCGTGAACGTCGGTAGAATTCAGTAGATTTTAATAAAGTTTTATAGATTTCAATAGATTTTAGTAGAATTCAGTAGATTTTAATAAAGTTTTATAGATTTCAATAGATTTTAGTAGAATTCAGTAGATTTCAATAGATTTCAGTGAACGTCTGTAGAAATCAATAGATTTTAGTCAAATTTAATAGATTTCAGTAGATTTTAGGAAAACTCAGTAGATTTTAGGAAAACTCAGTAGAATTCAGTAGACTTCGGTAGATTTAGGTTTCAGTAGATTTCAGTGAATGTCTGCAGAATTCGGTAGATTTTAGGAAAATTTAATAGAATTCAGTAGTTTTAGCAAAATTCGGTAGAATTTGGTAGACTTCGGTAAATTTAGGTATTAGCAGATTTCAATGAACGTTTGTAAAATCCAGTAGACTTTAATAAAGTTTAATAGATTTCAGTAGATTTTAGTAAAATTCAGTAGATTTTAGGAAAATTCAGTAGAATTGAGTAGGCTCCAGCAGATCTAACTTTTAGTAGATTTCAGTGAACGTCTGTAAATTCCAGTAGATTTCAATAAAATTTAATAGATTTCAGTAGAATTCAGTGAACTTCCATAGAATTCGGTAGAATTTCCTAAACTTCAATATAATTCAGTAGACTTCGGTAGATTCGAATAAATTTCCCCACGTTTCACAAGATTTCAATAAATATTAGCAGAACATTGTAGAATTTTAATCAAATTCAGTAGATCTCCAGATCTCACTTACGCTTCACATTCGCCAAGTGTCCCAACACTTACCAACCTGAATATATTCCACATTACTCTCTTCGTAACCGGTGGCAGCAGAATATTCCGAACGAAACGAAACGATATCCAACGTAGAATTACCTCGAATTAAACCCCCTCACTCGAAGCGTTAATATTTCCACACGTGTCAGTAATATCGTTCTTCAGATACATTAGATTCCACGATATAACCCGGCCGATGAAAGTCACCGGTTCGCGTATATCACCGTGAATAATCGGTACTTCCCCGGTTCGCGAGAAACATAAAAATCCACGGAACGCGACTCGCCAACGACCATAATTATCATCACACCTGCACCTGCATTTATTACCCGACCTGGCTCGACTAACGAACCCTTTTTTTCCACTCCCCTTTTGTGCCACGATCGTCGAAGGAACTCCATCTAACTCTCGCGGTTCAGATAAATCGCCGGGCGAAAGGGATGACGAATTATCGAGAATTAATTCTCCGGAACCAGTGATGCGTCAGGGCTGTGCCGCTGCTCGTTCGCCGGTTTCGAACTCTGGAACATCGAGGGTGAAGAAATATGGCGAAAGCCGGTTTAATGGCTCGCGCGTACCACCGCCGCGCCACGATCCAGATAACCCGTGTATACATAAACGGTCGCAATGAAAAAATGGTAATTCATAGGGGCGGAGAGAAATTTGCCGGGGAACTATAGTATCCTGTTGATCCTTTTTCGATTCATTATCCGGGGACGCTGCTGCTAGCAGCTGGCTGCCGCGTAAATTTGTAAAAGGAGTAATTCTCGTGATAATTCGCGGAACCGCGGAGGTGGTGATAGCGAAAGGGGAGTATTGCGTGGGCTTGGGATTGATCAAAGACACTTTTGTTTCTTCAGAAAAAGTTTCAAGGATAATTTTAGTGCTTTCAGTATTTTTGATTAAATTTTTCTGTTAAAATGTTGACTTTTTTCTTCATTCTCTTTTGAAATACGTTGCTTTCGAGGACAACCTAATATTGCATAGACTTATGATTGATCAAAAACACTTCTGTTTCTTTAGAAAAAGTTTCAAGGATAATTTTAGTGCTTTCAGTATTTTTGATTAAATTTTTCTTTGAATTATTGACGTTTTTCTTCATCTTTTTCTGAAATACTTACATTGTTCGCGGGGACAACCTAACCTAACCTAGTTTTGCATAGATTTATGATTGATCAGAGACACTTTTGTTTCTTCAGATAAAGATTCGAGGAAAATTTTTGGTACTTTGGTTGATTCTTTCCTTTTGAAATACTTGCACGTTTGCGGAGACAACTTAATTTAACCTAATATTACTTAGACTTATGATTAATCAAAACTTTTAGTTCAAAGTTTTGAAAAGTTCAAGAAAAATTTTAGTATTTTTAGTATTTTCGATTCAATATTTGTGTTGCATCGTTGACTTTCTTCTTCATTTTTTTTTTTTAAATACATTGCTCTCGAGGACAACCTAATCTAACCTAATATTGCATAGACTCATGATTGACGAAAAACACTTTTGTTTCTCTAGAAAAATGTTCAAAGAAAATTTAAGTATTTTTAGTATTTTCGATTCAATTTTTCTGTCACATCGTAATTGTTTTTTCCTTCCTTTCCCTTTAAAATACTTGCATTGCTCGCGGGGACATTCTAATTTAACCTAACATTGCACAGACTTACGATTGATCAAAGACACTTTTGTTTCTCTAGAGAAATGTTCAAAAAAAATTCTAGAACTTTCAGTATTTTCGATTCAATTTTTCTGTTGCATCGTTGTTGTTTTTTCCTTCCTTTCCCTTTAAAATACTTGCATTGCTCGCGGGGACAACCTAATCTAACCTAATAAATATCGCGAACATTCCCGTTTACCCTGAGCACCCTCCTCGAAGCGACGATCTCCATAAAAGAACCCCCTATAAAATTCATTTTACTACATATCTAAAGAATCTTCCAACCCCTCGGTGGCAACCTTTCCTGGCAAAACGTTTCTTTATTATCCCTCCGCCCTTTATTATTTCTAATTACGTGCGCGCTAGTCGCGTTTGTAAATAAAACTCAAACGTCGCCGTTCGCCGAAGGAGGAGAAGCCCTCAAGGTGAACGCATAAATCACCGTTTCGCCGCGAAAGAACAATTCCAACAAGAAAATTAATTCGACCGCAATATATCTGCGGCTTAAGTTCGTCCCTCGGGGTAGACTACGAGAAACCGTGAACCAAGGTTACGTAATATCTGCCGCGGTTTGTTACATTCCTCCACAGATCGATTCCGAGCTTTCTTATTGTCCACGCGGAATTACACCCAGAGAATCGCGCGGAAATAATTACCTACCCGCCATTAGTGCGAAATCTTCGCGGGCGAAACACGAGTACACTGTACAGGGTGTTTCACTTATAACGAACATCTAAATTCTTTCCACTACCGTTGAAAGTTAAAAAAAAAAGAGTCGTCAAAAATTTGGAGTCATTTTTAAATCGTTCATTACAAATGAAACATACTATATAGGAGAAATATATGTATGTTCCTCACGGTTTGCACCTTAGTATGCATACTTTCATCTACGCCCTCGGTTACTATCGAAATATTTTTAGACATTTTTTTAAATCATTCGTCACAAGTGAGACACCCTATATAGGAGAAATACTCAGAGTTTGTATCTTAGTATGCAGTCTTTCATCTGTGCCCTTAGCTGTCATCGAAATTCTTCTAGCAATTTTTTAAATCGTTAGTGATAAACGAGACACCCTGTACATTAAAAATATGCGTCCCTTGCGGCATGCGCCTTAGTACCTATCCATCCTTTCACCTGCTGCCTTAGCTTCGTCTAAATTTTTTTAGTCATTTTTCAAATTATTCATTACAAATATGACACCCAAATATGACATCATTCGTTATAAGTGAGACACCCTTTATAGAAAAAGTATACATACGTCTCCTACGGTTTACACCTTAGTAAGCATTCTTTCACCTACACCCTTAGTCATCGTCGAAATTTTTTTCTTCATTTTTAAAATCATTCGTTATATATGAGACACCCTTTATAGAAGAAATATACATAAGTGCGTCTCCTACGGTTTACACCTTGGTATGCATTCTTTCACCTACACCCTTAGTCACCGTCGAAATTTTTTTCTTCATTTTTAAAATCATTCGTTATATGTGAGACACCCTTTATAGAAGAAATATACATAGGTGCGTCTCCTACGGTTTACACCTTGGTATGCATTCTTTCACATACACCCTCGGCTACTATCGAAATCTTTTTAGTCATTTTTTTAAATCATTCGTTACAAGTGAGACACCCTTTATAGAAGAAATATACATAAGTGCGTCTCCTACGGTTTACACCGTGGTATGCATTCTTTCACCTACACCCTCGGCTACTATCGAAATCTTTTTAGTCATTTTTTTAAATCATTCGTTACAAGTGAGACACCCTTTATAGAAGAAATATACATAAGTGCGTCTCCTACGGTTTACACCGTGGTATGCATTCTTTCACCTACACCCTCGGCTACTATCGAAATCTTTTTAGTCATTTTTTTAAATCATTCGTTACAAGTGAGACACCCTTTATAGAAGAAATATACATAAGTGCGTCTCCTACGGTTTACACCGTGGTATGCATTCTTTCACCTACACCCTTAGTCATCGTCGAAATTTTTTTCTTCATTTTGAAAATCATTCGTTATATGTGAGACACCCTTTATAGAAAAAATATACATAGGTGCGCCTCCTACGATTTACACCTTGGTATGCATTCTTTCACCTACACCCTCGGCTACTATCGAAATCTTTTTAGTCATTTTTTTAAATCATTCGTTACAAGTGAGACACCCTTTATAGAAAAAATATACATAGGTGCGCCTCCTACGGTTTACACCTTGGTATGCATTCTTTCACCTGCATCCTTAGCTACAATCGAAATTTTATTCTTCATTTTTTAAATCATTCGTTATATATGAGACACCCTTTATAGAAGAAATACGCGTCCCTCGCGGCCTGCACCACGCTATGCATCTTTTCACCTACACCCTCACCTTCGTCCAACCCTCTTTTCACCCGATCCCCCCAGTCTGCCACACTGTCGTCGAAGCCCCGCTATCCGGCTGCACATTAAACAAATATTACGGCCACTAATCGCTGAGACTCGGCTGCTAAAAGCCCCCGGTGCAAGTTCCTCGTAACTTGCACCGGGCGTTAAGTGGTTCGCGATACGCGAAAGACGCGCGCGTGTCGCAATTTACGCTGCTCGAGCGAGCAACGACACCGGGGAAAACAACCACCGCCCCTCCCGCCTTCGTCAATAGTACAGCATTGTTGCGGTGTGTACAGCGGAATTGCTTTCTGCATTGATTTTCATTCGATGGAAGAGAAAATTCTCGTTACCCCGACCAGACTCACAATTCGTTTCCCAGCCTCTCTCCCTCTCTCTCTCGCTCTCCCTCTTTCCGTCGTTCTTTCACTTTGGAAATCCAACACCGGACAAATATGGTGAACGATGATTGATTCAAATATTCGTTAACGGGCAACAACGAACACACACGCGCGGAGCAATAATAAAATGGCACGTGTCGCCCGGTGCGCGTTACCGACAGCCACGATTTTATCGTTCCCGCGTGTACGTACACAATACGATTATTCTGTCACTTCATTGAGCGCGCTTTATCAGGCCTGACGTAGAGATGGAAAAGGCTATTTCATCCTCTTGTACGCTAAATTTTCCCTTTACTTTTCATTCGTCCCGCTTTTTTCTCCACCTCTCCTTTTTTCACTATCTACATACAATAATATTGTTAGCACAACTTAAATAAACGTAACACACGACAGGCTATTAACCAAAACGTATTTGTTCGGTCTTCACAGGCACGGTTTATGGCACGATCGAACGGCAACGGTTAGTTTTGAGTTCAGGATTTCGTTTACTGCCTAATGTCTAATTACAACCTGGCGAGGGTTCACGGTTTATGGCACGATCGAACGGCAACGGTTATTTTTGAGTTCAGGATTTCGTTTACTGCCTAATGTCTAATTACAACCTGGCGAGGGTCACTAGAATTGCTTGTTGGATTTTTAGTAATTTCTGTCCCCCGCGCTCAATAGCCTAAGTATTGTATTATGGGAGTTATTGGTTGTTAAATAATTAATAATCCTTATTTTAAACTATAAACTTTTATTAGACACAAGGAAGGTTCGCTTTTCTACTTGATGGTAAGAGCACTGTGTACAGACTGAGAATGCTCCTACGCAACGCCCTAATATTGCCTACGACCCCGCTTGGGACCGAAGGGCCTTTTGTCACGTATCATAAACATTTAGATCTTTACTAAACAGAGGTGGTAAGGCTAAACGGATTTCTCCGAACGTATACAAAAGTAATATATACTGTTGCGTCCCGCACACCGTGTATTCTCGTATGGAATACGGCGGGGTTGTAAGACCCGTCTCAGAATGCTTCTGCCGTTGCTGTAGGGACGCTGACCGTTGTGAAATTAATCACTTCGGCCTGGTTATAGGTGTACTGAGTTACACTTGTCTGCCCTTTACTGAAATCTTTATTTTCTACTGTATGAGTGAAAATGCCTGATGTGAATATGGTTGACTTGTGACTCGTGGTGGATGAATTGTAACTGGTGAAGGATGACTTGTCACTCCCCTCGGAATCGAATGTCCCTCTCCCTGGACGCGGATGACTCCAAGACGTGGGTGACATGGGAATGCCTGTGATTGGCCAAGAAAATGAGGTGGAAATGGTTCCAGTAAGGTAATTGGTTAATCTGTCGGAGACAAAGGAAGAAGGGGCAAAAATCGGGGTTTTTCCCAAAAAACCGTTGCCGGTTCGTCTGCCCGTCGATGATCGCGAAAGGCGATGCTCGCCCATTGTTCCGCGGCGAGGGCTGTCCAAAGGACTCAACAAGCACTTTTCAGCATGCAGAAGTGTCCTGAAAAACTTTAGATAACGATGAATTTCCAAACGGCAGATCTACCCGTAACGGTACGCTTGCCGATGAGACACCTGGAGGAAATTCCAGCTTTTTGGGACTTTCCGCCCACCCCACGCGGCCGTCTCCCACCCTTCCAAGGTGACAGCGCGCTAAGGGCGCACTGGAAGGGCGGTGAAGATGCTATTAGATACCCTGATTGGTAAATGTAATTGTTAACCATTTAACCAATCAGCGTGCTCTAACGAAAAACTCTCCCACGGACGTCCAAGGGACGACGTCGAGATTCATTCGTCCAACAATCACCAAGGAGCAACCAGCTCAAATTGTAATCACTTCGCTAGTCCCAGTATAACTGGGTGGTCCTTCGAGAAGGTTTTGAAATAAAGTTGGCACACCACGTGCGAGTACAAATAGTAAGTTTGTGATCATTTTCATAAATACCGTTGCACAGTGCATGGAATGGAGTTCAAGGCTTACTAGTTGCGTATCGTTAAGTAACGAAGACTTAATCTCGAAGCTACTCGGAAGTTCCTATTGTAAGAAGAGTCTCATATTAGGCACCCAATTTTCTTTCAGTGTACAAAGTGCCGAAGAAACAGATTTAATATACCGAATGTGTGAAAAAAGACATATTTGCGTAATTTTCCGTTTTATTTTATTACGAAGTGTACATTCCAGAACCTTACAAAAGAATACATATCGTACTTTTAAAACGTATCGAATTTTAGTAAAAGTGTCCTTAGTCGACAGTTACGACTTCTATAAGAAATGGGTCTCATATTAGGCAACTTTACCCTGTCGTTTGTAACTTTCCGAATTTATTCTCTACATGTATGCTTCCATAAAAACTTCCATAAAAATTCACTTTTGGAATGTCGCTAATGGGTCATTTCGATTCGGCTGGTAGTTCCAGTGTTAAATGCCCATAAACCTATGGGCAAAACCCTAACGCAAAACTTTGACCGTTGTTCCGAAAAAAAAATCCTAAAAATTGCTCGAAAAATGGCGTTCAAAAGCAGAATACCTCCTCAACCCACAGAATACCAACAAAATGAAACTTCACGTCGCTTTTTCTACAGTAATCTTCCCTTAATCCCTCCGAACCGAACGACTACGAGCGGCACACGGTATATCCTCTGTAAGGAAGTTTTGCCACGACGTTTTCGCCACGTGGGATCGTAACCGCGTAATGTCTCCACGCCAGAGATATACATACACATAGAACGCGTCGAAGCGTCTACGTGACGGCGTAAATTCGCGGAGAAGCCGCGCGTAAACGCGCGATAAAACCGGCCGAAACTTTTCGACCAAGTAAAAGCCGTGATCCCTTTAATCACAGGAAAAAGGTA
>NW_017100216.1:55462-79003 GCF_001263275.1 Habropoda laboriosa | reverse complement strand
ATTGACTCTATTTCCTCTTCCCGCGAAAATGAAAAAGCTCCTCGAAGCAACGAACGTTTACGATTCCCGTCCAATAATGTCGCCACGACGAATCTTCCTTTCGTAAGGCTGTGTGTTCGCCCCTCTTTACATTCGGCCCGTTACCCTTTTGCCAGGCCGAGACCTTTTATGAAATTGAATTACCCCGAACGGAAGGATTTCCACGAATATCGACGAGCTTGCGCCGTTCTGCGAGCCTCTGCAACTACTCCACTCGATTATCTCCGTCGTGTTCGTCCCTTCGACGACGCTCAGATCTTCGGGTTGCTCTTTCGTGCCAGGAGACGCGGAGAGAAAGAGAGAGAGAGAGAGGGATTTCTCTCTGTCGGTGGAAACGTAGCGCAGCAACCAGTCGAGAAATAGGGATCTTGCGAAAGAGAGAAGTGAGGGAACGGTTTCAGGAGTAACTAGATTTCTGGCTAACCGGTGACGAAAGTTTAATAAAGATGGAAAAGTACGGGTTGGAATGGGCAAGTAAGTCTTTTACGAGCGGATGTGCGTCGTGGTTGGAGTAAGACGGCGTTGAAAACGGCGACATAGGCGCTGTTCTGTTTTTTAGGAACAGTGCTCGGAGAAATAGAGAATGAATGGAAGTTCCGTCGGTTTTTTTCATGAAAAGAAAATTATTGAGAATAGATTATATTTTGAATTTTTCTCTCCTTAACACATTAAGGACCGCTCACGAGTTTTCTCGTGTTTCGCGCCCCATCTGTCACGGACCGCTCACGAGTTTTCTCGTGCTGCGCGCCCCGTCTGTTACGGACGGATCACGAGACAAACCCGTGTTTTCTACACGTTGTCTTTAGATGTCAATTACTTTGATACATTGTATCTACTTTGTCCATTTAAGTGTTTACATCAATAGTCAATGTATTAACCGTTTTCGTCTCATCCACACCGAAGAGATCAATCCCATTGGTGGAAACCGTACAGGTCAAGCTATGAAAGACTGTATAAATGCACGAACCCGAAATAAAAACAGCTTAGTCTCAGAGAAAATTCGACACGTTGCATTGCATTTTGGTGATTCGAATAGTCTTCGTCTTCGAAGCGAATCAAGATATATATGTAAATTTTGTATGGTTCCTCTTCATAGAGAAAAATCTTTCACGCAATATCATACTTTAAAAAAGTACTAGAAACTTTGGTAAAATTGATTTTTAAATAAAATTTTATGATAATTATTAAAAACCAATTTTTTTTAATAATTGCCTAAAATACATCCTATTTTACAATTTCTAAAAATTTCGTAAAAATTTATTTTTTAAGTAAAAAAGTTATGATAATTATTAAAAAACATAATTTTTTTTCAATAATACCTAAGATGCATCCTATTTTACAATTTCTGAAAGTTTCGCAAAAATTGCTTCGTAAATAAAAAAGTAATGAGGATTTTAGTAACGTGCAAGCTTGCCCAAAAACGTGCGGTCCTAGGCGTATGTCTTATAGATTTTTTAGCGGTCCTTAATGTGTTAACGTAGGCCCAGGCCGAGCCATAAAAGCCATGGGTTCGCTGACCGTGGTCCCGATCCAAGTATATAACAAATGCCTCTCCGCATTTTAAGCAGTCGTGCGACAGCCCCGAACTGAGTACCTGTTCTTCACACGGGTTTTCGCCTCCGTTGTTTTGTATTACATTTACACCAATAAACGTTTTTTTTCTCTGCAGTCGATTGAGTCAATCTTTATTCGCTAATTAAAGATCCTCGATAAAAATCATACATTCTCCATACATTTATTAATATTTACCGAAGAATGTAATTTCCATCGTTACTAGTGACGTCTTCCCAGCGTGATTGTTTAGATGCAAAACTTCTCCCGACGGCTTCTTGACGTGGGAAAGGACTGGTTACACTGTTCTCAATGACGAAAATTCGACACCGGTCTCTTGGTGAGACTTCTATTTCCAACTGTCGCAAGCTTTCGTGGTCCGTCTCCACGAAAGCCGCGTTCCTCACCGAATCACCCCGATTGGTGATTTCCAAAACGATTCTCCACCAATCAGTCTTTCTCCGATGCATCGACACCCCTTTCCAGTTACGCCCTACACGCGCTGTTTCAGGGAAGGGATGCAGAACGACCGAAGGAATGTTTGGGAATCCTGTGGAGTCTCCGCAAAGTCAGGACTTTCTCGCGTAAAGTGGGCCTAGTCGCGAAAATATCGAGGCCCACTTGTCCCTTGAACTCTTGGAGACACCAGGATTTATGGCTTCTCGAGTCCTAGTGACCGAGTGTCACGAGCAACGCGAAAAGGGACACTATTGTCCGTTGGAAGCAAAATAGTTGCTGCGACGTAACCACTTGTGAAGCCATAAATCCGGCTACAGGATTCCCTTAGGTTTATTCTATTTCACGACTAAACAGCGATGGTAATTTGTGGATTCCATTTCTGTAGAATGACTCATCTTTGGATCTTCAGATGACATTGTCGGACAGAACTTCCCGGTAGACCTGATATTTAACACGTTGACTGCCGTGTTCGTCACCTGTGACCGGAGATTGTTCTCTGGATAGGGCCACGGTGGGTGTCAGTGACCGGAGGGCCTCGAATGTTCGCCGACTAAAAATTTCGAACGTCGTAGCTAACTAGACGTGTTGGATTATTTCTAAAAACACACTGTAGAAATAATCGAGCGAGGAGAAAAATGTCTCGGCGTTCTTCTAGACAGACACTAGGACTTCCAGTAGATACCCTACCGGCGAAAAGTTTGGAATCACCGAGCATTGCAATTTACAGAAAAATTTCCAGAAAAAAGTCAGCACTTTGAGAATTTTTTATCATTCGAATCAGTTGATATGAGATAAATTGGTAAATGTAGAATTGTCACCCAGGAAGAGAAAGCGCGCGGGTACCTGAGGGTGCCATAAACTAAGCCCTTTCCCCGGAAAGTCGAACGAGGGGGCTCCAACGGGATACGACGCGGAGAGAACACTCTGGAAATAGCCATCGAGCGAGACGGACACCGAAGCCGGAAAGTCGAACGAGGGGGCTCCAACGGGATACGACGCGGAGAGGACACTCTGGAAATAGCCATCGAGCGAGACGGACACCGAAGCACTTAGCAGTCGCTTAGGAATATAGAATAAATACATTTTTGGATACCACACTATCCTGAGTTAAATTCCTTTTTTTTCAAGCGGTGCTTACAGAGATAATCTTCAAATCTATAAAAAATTAGCAGCAGATTTAATATTGATGAAAAGTGGGAGGTGATTCGAAACTTTTGTCCGGTAGTGTATGCCTGGTGTTCGTCTTCGAATCAAGCACTGCACACTGCAATACAGTAGGATAAACAGTTCGTAGGTAGAAGCGGAACGCCAGCTTTCTCTTTTTGGGTGTCCAGAGACAGTTCAGTAAAGACGTTTCTTCAGAGTCGTAGAATAAATTGAACATTAGCAGTTATACAAAGGCAATATTATTTCAATCACCCATTACCAATGACATTATTTTAAATTAGAAAAAGAAGTATAGTGTGCTGAGCGTGGCAGTCGACGTGCTAGTATTTATAACGGGTGATGTGTGATTGTTGGGTGTGGTGGTTTTCGTGATCGAGACTGGGCAGGTGTAATTTAAAATAAAATTTCTCCTGCAATAGAAAATGGCAAAGAAAGTAGCGAATTGAAAAGTTTTGCAACAGAAGATAGCAAATTTAAAATATCGACGGAGAAAGTGTCACGAAGAATCCACTTTGCAGCAATTTCTAAAAATTTGGGAGAAAACGTATTTGCGAGATCCATTTTCCAACCCGTACCGACGAATTTTTGTCAAAAGGTTTGTCGCCTTGGAAAATATTTACAAAAATATGATATTTCCAACTACGGTAGCGCTATCTACAATTTTGCTCGAATTTCGTGTACGTCGTGTTATTTCTTGTGAAAAAAAAAAAAAACAGACAGAATTTGTATATAACATTTTTCTCTCTGTCAATTCATTTTCGAGATTTTCTAATTAAATTTTTCCAGCCCCCAACTTTGGAGGATCGTTTCATCCCCTAAACATGAATATTCCCAATTCCCAATTCTCTGTCTATCCGCAAAATTTGATCAAAGTCTCAAGTACTCTCTAAATCTCTGAAAATCTGAAAATTTCAAACCTCTCGCTCAAGTGCCTCCCGTTCGTGCAACTCTCGTTTTCAAGCTAAACACAATTCAATCACTCCTACGCGACCAACTTCAACGAGTAATTACGAAGGAAAAAGTTCGAATAGAAGCGAAAAATGTTGAAAAATGTGTAATTCGGTGTACTAACAGGTATCTTACAGGCGTTCTCAGTTATTCCACGTGCCGTGAACCGACAAATATTTGCGGAGTTCGACGAGAATTAATCGGGCAATTTTGTCAATGGGCAAACAAATCGGAAAGGACGATCGGTCTAGCGAGAAGGAACCAGGCGAGCGAAACGGCTCGTTAAATATTCATGGGACGGGAAAGGAAGATGAGGCCACCGCCGTTCGTTCTATTAAATAATGAGATATATAAATTAAAGCCGGTGCAGGCGTCGCTCGCCTCGTTTCCGGTTAGATGGGCGTCCACGCGTTCACTTCGAGCGCGAATTTCTCCCGCGAGCAGGTAAATGGCGGCGAAAGCGAAAATTCTGCAAGCTCCAGAACCACGAACGTCCGCTGTTTCTACTTTTTTTTTTACGCGATCATTTTCGCCTGTCCGAACGTCGCCACCTTCGATTTTACTCGACTGGTAAAGACGAGGATAAGAACGTTCGCTATACAGGGTGGTACGAGAACATTTTTATACGCAATTCCAGATGGTGATCTTTTTTTGTGCGTAATTTGGAAGAGTGGATAAGGTTGAGGAAAAATTTTTTCGATGGAAAAAATGAAAGGAAGATGCACATTTGATTTGAAATTATAGTGTGAGGTCATTTAAAGATCCTATTATTACGAATGTTTAAATGCACCTCAATGCCTGCTGTAACATACAGCGGAAAAAAATATACATATACATTCGTGTAACTTTGAAAAATATAGAAAAAAAATGGCAAAAAGATGAAAAGAATTTTCACATACGTATGATTTAAAATTTTAAAATTCAGTGTCATTTTAAACTCACATCGCACGTATTTAAATGCACGTCAACAACAAAATATATCCATTCCTTTAAAAAATCATAGGTGACTATTACGGAATCAGCTGTATCGGTTGAGATCGCCTTCGTCTCGGGTTGGTTAAAGGCGTAAAATTCCAGAAATGTGTTCGATGTTTTATTTAATGTTTAGTTCGAGTGGGTGTCGTTCTATGTGTATGGTTTTACACTATCTGTCGGTTTTATACTAGTTTTGGCACCTTGCTTCCGACCAATCAATGGTCAGGAAAAGGAGTCTAGCGTCGCTTCGTGGATTTTTCGCGACTTCGCCTACTTCCTATCTGTGGCGGTTGCTTGGCGTTTCTGGTTTATAATAGGGCTATTACTTATAACCGGGTATTCGAGTACCTATGAGATACCCGAGTAGATGAAAATAACGGCTATCTCACGAGTACTCGAGTATGTACATAAAACAGTCGAAATCTCGGTGGCCACTACCGCTGGTGGTTCCCCGGGCAAAGAAATGCGGATCGGTCGCGACAACGATGCAACGATGCCGACGTGTCAAAGTGCACCCTGCGCGATATTGTTTTGAAACCTCTGCCGAAACAGTCGAGGAATAATAGATATCTACTCTCAGCTGTCTCATCTCATGAGACACCCGGATAATTTCTATTTACCCGAATATCTCACGAGTAACCCGGGTATCTCTTAAGTAACAGCTCTAGTTTATAATTATAAAGGTGTTTGGTAATGATAATAATAATATCTAATAAGAATGTTAATAAAAATATTGTAGTAGTATCTAATAACAATGTGCGGGGGAAAGGCAGCGGGTTCGTAACAGTGACCGCGAAAAATAAAAGATTGCAAGAAATTTGTCTTTCATCTCACTCACCCTTTGAAACCATTGAAATTAGGTATAAAGCTGTTCCGATACCACCATAACTAGAGAAGATAATCAGCTTGCCTGTTTTACGTGGGCCACCCTGTGTGTATCACAACGACATCGTCGGAGAACAGTACATATCACTGAAACGAATAAATCAGAACGGTAAAATGACAGTAAAGTTGTTGCCGCAATTTCTACCGATCGTAAAACGGTGAAAGATTATACAAGCGACCGGGTGAATTATCGTTCGGCTTTTCTATCCGTCAATTTCGGACTCATCGGAGCGCCGCTTCCTCGATTTTTACTGCACCGGAAACGTGGTGTACACGGGCCATCGAACAGTTATAAATGAAATGTCGTCTGGAAGGCGAGAGTGATCGGTTTTGGTCGCGGTCCGGCGCGTATTATGGCGACAATTAAAATATTAGGTCCTGTCGTAAACGACACCGGTGCTTAGCACGGAAGAAAGTACAAATGGCAAGTGGCTCTCTATAAAAGTACGTTCTAGTTGGGACTTGGTATTCAGTTGTTCTCGGGCTACACCCGAAATAAACGCGACATGGCTACCTTGGTAAGTACGATTCTTTCATTACATGCTGTTTAACCCTTTCATTCGAAATAAAGTGTTAAGTTCTTTATCGTTATTTTTTTACTGCTGTTAACCTTCTGTAATTAGGCTTTTATTTGCTTTTATTTGCTTGTCAGAAAATGGAAAAACAAAAATAGAACAATTCACTCGATCTTGGATTAATTTTTTATTGCTATGTCAAGCTTCTATAATTAAGCTTTTATTTACTTGACGGAAAATAGGGCCTCTGGTAGAAAAAGAAGAAATAGGAGAGTTCGTTCGGTCTTGGATTCATTTTTTATGACTGTTAACCTTCCATAATTAGGCTTTTATTTGCTTATCAGAAAATGGAAAAACAAAAGTAGAAAAATTCACTCGATCTTGGATTAATTTTTTATTGCTATGTCAAGCTTCTATAATTAGGCTTTTATTTGCTTGCCAGAAAATAGGGCCTCTGGTAGAAAAAGAAGAAATAGGAGAGTTCGTTCGGTCTTGGATTCATTTTTTATAACTGTTAACCTTCCATAATTAGGCTTTTATTTGCTTATCAGAAAATGAAAAAACAAAAATAGAAAAATTCACTCGATCTTGGATTCATTTTTTATTGCTATATTAAGCTTCTATAATTAGACTTTTCTTTGCTTATCAGAAAATGGAAAAACAAAAGTAGAAAAATTCACTCGATCTTGGATTCATTTTTTATTGCTATATTAAGCTTCTATAATTAGGCTTTTATTTGCTTGTCAGAAAATGGGGCCTCTGGTAGAAGAAGAAGAAATAGGAGAGTTCGTTCGGTCTTGGATTCATTTTTTATGACTGTGTTAACCTTCCATAATTAGGCTTTTATATGCTTATCAGAAAATGGAAAAACAAAAGTAGAAAAATTCACTCGATCTTGGATTCATTTTTTATTGCTATATTAAGCTTCTATAATTAGGCTTTTATTTGCTTGTCAGAAAATGGGGCCTCTGGTAGAAGAAGAAGAAATAGGAGAGTTCGTTCGGTCTTGGATTCATTTTTTATGACTGTGTTAACCTTCCATAATTAGGCTTTTATATGCTTATCAGAAAATGGAAAAACAAAAGTAGAAAAATTCACTCGATCTTGGATTAATTTTTTATTGCTATGTCAAGCTTCTATAATTAGGCTTTTATTTGCTTGCCAGAAAATGGGACATCTGGTAAAATAAAAGAATAGAAATAGGAGAGTTCATTTGGTCTTCCATTGATTTTTTATTGCTGTGTCAATCTTCTATAAATATTTAGACTTTTGTTTGCTTATCAGAAAACGGGGCCTCTGGTAAAAAAAAAGAATAAACATATAGGAGAGTTCATTCGGTCATCGATTAATCCTTTATTGCTGTGTCAACCTTCTATAATTAGACTTTTATTTGCTTACCAGAAAATGGGACATCCGGTAAAAAAAATAAAATAAGAGAATTGATTCGATTTTCGATTGATTGAATATTTCACAATTCAACGAAAATAGCGAAGTATGGTGCACACCAGTCCTCGTTGATCCTCTCACGCGGCAATTTGCTAATTTTCTACATTTCATCTTTTCGCTACTTTTGTACTTATCAGAAAATAGGGTCACTGATAAAAGGGGGAAAAACATAGGAAAATTCACTTTTCTGTACATTAACCTTCCATAATTATACTTTTATTTGCTTATCAGAAAATGAGCTCTCTGGTTAAAAGAGAATAGGAGAATTCACTCGATCTTCGATTAATTTTTTACCTGTATTAACATTCCGTAATTAGACTTTTATTTGCTTACCAGAAGATGGGCTCTCTGGTTGAAAAAAGAAAATATGAGATGAATTTCTTACGATTGTATTAACCTTCTATAATTATACTTATCTTTACCCGTCAGAAAATAGAATCTCTGCTAAAAAGAAAGAAAAATACAGCAGAATTCGTTAGATCTTCGATTAATTTCTCGTGGCTGCATCAACCTTCTATAATTAAACTCGTATTTCCTCGTCAGAAAGCAGGAGCTCTGGTAAAAAGAGAAAAAAAATTCTATCTCCCGTTAATTCCATATTGCACAATTCAGCGTAAAAATAGCCAAGTAGGATACACGGGTAGTTCATCCTCTCCGGCACGGGCGGCAACATGCTAATCTTTTCGTATAAATTCCATCGTCGCTGATTAAATTCCAAGTTAATCAGCGCCGGGGCATTTGCATTTCAAGAAGAATACACCGAGCTGCACGACGAGAGATTAAAACAGCCGGAACACGGTTGCCGATGGTAGGAGGACCGCGTCGCTGCAGCAACACCACCTCTAAACGAACCTTATTGCCGCGACGATAAGCTGACGGTAAACGAGGATCAAAACCCGAACTGACTTAAATAAGAGACACCTCTGAAAAGAATAAAACGCGTATCTTTACCAAAGGCAGAAGAAGGAAAAAAGGGAATTTTAAGTCGACGCTCTCTACCACAGCGAGTAATTCTCGAAACGCGGTCGAAATGTGGATGAATCTTTTAACGAATGTATCGTTCGTGTTTGGAATTCGTTCGGTCCAGGCCCGGAAATAAAATTCCTGATTGCATTTCACGTCAACCGCCCATTCTGTCCGGCCGTATTCATTCCCATCGCGTCGGCCAATCGCTACGCGTCGCGGAATAAAGCTAAACCTAAAACGGAACGCTAATTTAAAATTCCCTGCCGCGTAACTAGCTAGCTTGAACAGTCCTTTTTTGCTCGTTTTGTCACGAACACGCCACGGATCGCATAAATCATCGCCGCAGAGAGAGAGAGAGAGAGGAAAACCGCCTCCATAGGGATCCCATTCGTTTTCAAGTGAAAAAAAAGCTCAACCGTGTCCTGATCGCTCTGGGACAGCTGACCTCGACTGTTTCTCCATTGCAAAAATCCTCCGTTCGATCGTCTCCGGATCCTCTTCTTGTACTCTCTTTACACCGAATCATCGAGATGTCTCGTTTCTTATCCGCCTTCGTTTCACTACTTTCGCCTGGTTTTTGATCGGAGAGACGGTTTAACGAGAGGAAAGGGTGGGAACGCGATAAAACGAGGCGACGAACGATTTACTGGATATTATCTCCGGTTCTTCCGCTCGGACATGCTCGTTCCGCACGTGCGCGACCAAAATGGCCCGCGCCAGCCTGGACGTTGTTTTATTGTTTCGGTTAGCCGAGCTAATGTCCGGCGCAAAAGCGAGCACCGCGTATCCTCCGACGTTATAATGAATTCGCTTGCGGCCAGACCGTTTTCGAAAATTAGCCGGCGCTTTTGAATTGCCCGGTGAGACTCCGACTGTCGATGAGCGTGAGTTAAATGACGTTACTAGTGAATGTTTGGATTTGATCCTGTTTTCGGTCGTGATAGATTTTGGTTAAATTCTAGGAGTTGAAAGTTTGCTATTATTTATCGATTTGCAGGAATGTTTTGATCGCTGCTGGGAGATGAAAGTTTGGAAGTGCTTGTCAATTTATATCGATTTTTTGTGGATTTGAAATTGGGGGTGTAGGGATCAATGGCGATTCTTTCTGCTCTGGTGGATTAGGGTAATTGAAAAGGTATTTTGTGAAAGACAAATTTTGGTCAGTTCAGAGTTTGACACTGTTTCTCAATTTGCACTAATTTTTTGTGGATTTGAAATTAGGGTTGCAGGAATCAATACCGATTTATTTTAATCTGGTGGATTAGAATAATATTATAGAAAAGGCATTTTCTGAAAGACAAGTTTTGGTCCATTCAAAGTTTGATACTGTTTATCAATTTGCACTAATTTTTTGTGGATCTGAAATTGGGGCTGCAGGGATCAATGGCGGTTTATTTCACTCTGGGGGATTAGGGTAATAGAAAAGGTATTTTTTGAAAGACAAATTTTGGTCAATTCAAAGTTCGATGCTGTTTAGCAATTTGCACTAATTTTTTGTGGATTTGAAATTGGGGTTGCAGAAATCAGTAGGGATTTATTTCAATCTGGGAGATTAGGGTAATAGGAAAGTCATTTTTTGAAAATTATTGCGTAGTTTGCAATGCATAGTGTTCTCAAATTTTTGGTCTACAGTGTATATGAAACAAACATGTATAACGACTACTAATGATCTCCACCATCATTTCAGTAATTTTTTCTAAAAATTCTTGCATAGTTTACAGTGCACGATGATCTCTAATTTTTCACCACTGCGTAAGCTTAGAATCTTTCACCATAATTTCTGTAACCTGCAAAGAAGAATTCCTTCGCTACCATTACAACGTCCCTTTCTTCCATATTTTTTCTCGGCCTTCAGGCGTGGCTTTCAGTCGTCGTCCTGTTACTGACAGCGGCGGCAGGCCAAGATTTGAGAGCATCGGAAGGGAATCGACCAGTGCTAGCGGCGGCCAACCCAGAATTGCCCAATTCCATCAGGCTCCCGCGACAATTCCAACCATCACCCCTGTTACCTCTCCGCAACTCGGTCACCGCGCAGAAACATCCACGAAAACGGCAATTAGCTGACCTTGGAGCCAATTTCCAACCGCTAGGTCTCTCCCTAAGCGGCCAGGCCCACTCGCTGCTCCACCGAGCCACTTACGACCCTAACACCAAGACCAGCATCGTTTCTCGCATCGTTGAACCCCCCAAGAATGGCATCGAACCGAGAATCTCATCTCACCCGAGTCACATTACGTTCGTGACGCCACATTATGATCATCGAAATAGCCACGGTTTCAAAGCTCCTCATTCCTTCCACCACGCTCACGATCATCATGCTAAACATCATCACTCGCATCACCACGGACACCACTCTCATCACGATCATCACGCTAAACACAAGCACGAACACGATCACAAGCACCACAGTGAGCACGAACACAAGCATGGACACGAGCATCACGAGGAACACAAGCATCACGAGGAGCATAAACAGCACCACGGACACGATCATCATCACGGACACAAGCATCACTCCGATCACAAGCATCATCACGGTCACGAACACAAACACGAACACGGTCACAAGCACGACCACAAGCATGATCACGACCACAAACACCACGGAGACCATCATCATCATCACGGTCATCAGCATCACTCGAAACACGAGCATCACGAGGAGCACAAACATCACGCGGAACATCATCACCACCACAAGCACAATCACCACAACGAACACCATCATCATCACGATCATCACCACGTCAACGAGCATCATCATCACCACACCCACAAGGAGACCGAGAATCACCATCATCATCACGGTCACGAGCATCAGGAACACCACAAGCATGGTCACAAGCAGGACCACAAGCATCACCACGGACACGAGCACAAACACGGACACCACGAGGATCACCATCACGGACACCACGAAGATCATCACCACAAACACGGCCACGATCACAAACACGGACACCACGCGGATCATCACCACAAACACGGCCACGAGCACAAGCAAACTCACAAAGAGGAGCATCACCACGGACATCACGAGGACCACAAACACGATCACCACGAGGATCATCACCACAAACATGGACACGAACACAAGCACGGTCACAAGGAGGAGCATCACCACGGACACCACGAGGACCATCACCACGCTCATCACCAGGACCACAAGCATCACCATCACGAGGAACACAAACACGGCCACGAGCACAAGGAGGAACACAAGCACGGTCACGATCACAAACACCATCACGATCACCACGAAGCACACCATCATCAGGAACACCACAAACACCACGAGTCCCACGAACACAAACACGGACACTCCCACGAGGAACAACACAAACACTTCGACGATCATGAACACAAACATCATCACGACAGTCACCACAAACACCACGAGGCTCACCTTCACTCTGCGTACGAGCAACACGGCCACTACAAAGACCTGGGACACTACTTCGACGCTTCGCAGACTCACGAGGAGTACGCGCTTCCGGCGGAAAGCGAGACGGTTGTGGTGCCACCGGAAGTAGATGACATTCTGAAGATCAAGAAGGAACCGGAATCGGAGAAACCCGTTGAGCAAGTAACAACGGAGGATCAGACCTAAGCTAATAACAGTTCCAACCCTCCTGGAATCGTGTTACCCGAAAAAATCCAGGGAACTCGTTCCGGAAGTTGTCCCGATAACAATGTTTCTTATCCTCGTAGCTCAGCCAGTCCGCCGTGCAACGACATCGACATCGCTCGAAATTGTTTCTTGTTAGTCAGTTGTATCTTTGTTGACACCTTTGAAATATAAAGTTTCCACGAGTTTACGATTGCCTTGTCCCTCCTATTAAGCCCTAGCCGAGCACAGCGTCCGATAGGAGACCCCTTTTCTCTCGTTTCTCCGACTGCAATAGCGTTTGTAAACTTCGGTCTCAAGATGCTCGGATCCCGACGGCAGAGGGGGATGTATCTTCGGAGCGTGGAGAAATCACGGTGGAAATAAAGCGCGAGATCGAAAGCTCTTTTCTTAATGAAACGTCCGAAAATCGGGGACAATTTCCCGCTTGGTAATTGCTGAAACGAGATATGATTCCGTAGACGTTGGAGAAGACGTTTTACCTCGAAGGAAGAGCCACGAAAATCCTGTGTAATGCGAAACAATCTGTGAACTGGGTTGTTCGACGATTCAAATGGTTCGAGAAACTCGCGCGAGGAGTTATAATCCCGGCTGGTTATGAAGTTGGCAATATCGATCGAAATTGCTGTTGGCAAAGACGGCGGAAGCTTTGTCGAGGAAAGGAGAATAGGATTAACGAAGCTTCGAAACACGGGGGAGGGATCTGGTTTGGGGAAAAATCTGAAGACGAGGAGGTCGTTGCGGAGCAATCGCAGACGAATTATCCCGACTAGGTAACAGAATGGAGAGAGCAGAGGAGGAATTATACGGAAGGAGATCCGTTAACGAGACGCGAGGAAGTGAAGAGGAGGCATCGAGTTAGCTGGTTTCCTCGAGAAAATCTCGGCTCAGTGACGACACGATAATATGCGGAGGATAACAAGTAATATTATGCTCCGTTAAACTTTTAGATCCGGCGAGGATCGTGCGTAGACGGCGCGGAAAGTCGATCGCCTTTGCTGTCCTTTCGAGCAGAATATTGCTAATTAACTCCTGGTAATTAAACGAAAATAGCACGGGTCGATGAGCTCCGCGGAGGTCGACTTGATGTTAAAAATTGTAGGGAATCGTTTGATCAGACGGACGGTGATTATCTGGCTCGTAGAAGATTGGACACTTGTGAAAAATTTTTTCAAGGATCTATGATGGGGTACGAGGATGCTTAAACTGAAAGACGATTTTATTTGTAAGATAAAATACCGATGAGAGAACATGTCGAAGTGAAAATCACCGATTTTGATGATGGATATGTTGTAAATATTAAAAATGCATGACATGGTTGACCGACTAAGAATGGCTCTAAAATTTCGTATTTTAGCCCTATCGTTTTAAAATTCTAAAACTTAAAAGGCTTCAGTAATAGAGAGCGAGAAAATTTTCAAAACGCCTAATAGGCGCCAATGAAAGTAACGAACCGAGTAACGAAGGGGTTTAAGAATATCACGGAATTGTAAATTTCGCTTACGTCTGTTCGCGACAATGTAAGGGACAGTGAAATTAATTACTGCAGGAACTGACGACGGAAAAATATCGAGGGACCCCAACGGAAATCGAACCCGGGGCTTAGCAAGCCGAGGCTTTGCGCGCTACGCCAACCACTCCCTCTCTATTCTCCCTTCGAGGTTTCCTATTTGGGTATGGAGGCCCCGATACTACACTCGGCCATCCTCAACTGACAATTCGCCCTCGAATGTCCGCAGTGCAACACAACTCAACAACTTTCGGGTACACTCCCCCACACAGTGGCACACAGCCGAAACAACGCATTTTTGGGAGACGTGCAACCCTCGAGATGTTTTCATCTCACAGCGCCTGGGGCTTCGTGCAGCCGTAGATGCCTCCATCCCGGACGAGCCCCCAACCATTTGTAGGAACCAACGACGGAAAAATATTGAGGGACCCAACGGGAATCGAACCCGGGACCTTCGGCTTTGCGCGCTACGCCAATCACTCCCTCTGTATTCTCCCGTATCGGTTTCCTATTTTTTGGATACGGAGGCCCCACTACATTACTAACAAATCACCGATTTTGACGAAACTTTGGTATACGATAGTCCTCGAAAAAATATTCGACGCGTATTTTTTTTTATCAGAAATCTTCCACATTGAAAGGGTGCAAATAGCCCTGAAAGTTAAGGGTAGTAAACATATTTAGTCGAATATCTCGAAAACTATTAAAAATAGAGGGATGGTCCAAATTGACAAAATTTGTATTTCTGAACGTCCAATGCTTCTGCCTAAACAGATTCGAAAAAAGATCGTTTGTTTAAATAATATCTTAAGAATTACAATATTTTCTTAATTTTTCCGATGAAATATTTATGCTTCGTTGTCTATCGTTTCATTTTTCTCCAATAAATTCTCCATCTCTGTTAACCACTCTGAAATTAAACTCGAATGTTCCGTAACAAAACCCGAAGTTCAGTTACACGTTCATCTCTCTCTCTCTGTGTGTTCTTGTTTTATCTTGCCCGCTAAATGATCCCATAACTCCGCGGACCGTATTATTGTTTCAACTAAACGGTTGATGGAGGCAAAGGGTACGATAAACGCAAACACACCGGGGAAAACGCGGTGAAAGTTTGGCGCGGGACCGTATCGGGAACAGAGGGCCACCACTGTGCAAAACGTTAATATTTCCAGGCGGAGTTTGATCTTGTTCTAGCGACCTGCATCGAGACAAAGAGGAAAGTTTCGCGAATGGAATCGAAATGGCCCAGGACTCCAACTAATTTCGGCGCGCAGATTATTTTTCCCCCCTGATATTCACGTTGTTCTTTCTGCCGTCGCGTGGCAACCTTCGTACTGAAATCTCGATACTACTCTTCCTGCCTGACCAATTCGAACTTCCACCGGTGAATTTTCCGTCCGTTTTTCGTGGCGCCACGTTGATGAAATTTTTCCAGCTAAATTCCACCAATACGAATCAATTCTCTTTGCTTGAGGCAATGAGTTTTGGAACTCGAAGGTTAATTAACGAAATCTGTATATTCTAAGTGTCTTAATGCGAAACTAATGTAATTTTCTAAGCTCGCAACAGTGTCACAGTCTCACAACTCACGCTACGTTCACTCACTGCAACGTTTCACCCTCCTTTATCCTTACACCTCCTTCCTCTCTGTTTCTTTCACTCTAGGCAGACGTTCTTCGAAAACATTCAGTCATGTCCACCAAACATTTTGGGTGGCCACGCATCCACCGTTCACACGATATTCTCAAGTACAGTCAACCCTCCTATAACGCGATTAATTCGTACCGCGTTATATGGGTACCGCGCTATAAGAAACTCAGATTTAACGTGCAAACTAGATTAATTCGTGCCGCGTTATATGGAAACCGTATACCGCGTTATATGGAAACCGCGCTATAAGAGACTCAGAATTAGTACGAATCAGATTGATTCGTACCGCGTTGAGTGAAACTCGGAAGTAAGTAAAATCACTTGTTAATCAGTTTGATTCGTTCTGCGTTGAATGAAAATTGCATTCTCAGAGCGTCAAGTTACGGTGCATACGGTTGTGGAAAAAATTTTACAAACACAAAAGGCAAGATAATATGTTAAGTACAATAAAATTATTTTTATTTTTATTTTTTTTTATTCATTATTTTTATTTTTATTATTTTTACAGTATTGTGTAATGTTGTCCAATTACGATAACACAAATTAAGCGAGCAAAAGGCGTTTTATTGAACACTAATCGTGATATGTACGTCTGCACGGTTTTACAGACAGTTTCCTACTAACAAGTTGTAAGTTGCACTTAAAATTGATGACAAAGTAAGTGGTTGCAACAGCGAAAGTTCGGCAGTGCTATTGAATAAAAAAATTCACGCAAATACGCAACAGTCAATCATACGATCTATTTTAAGCATTAAAACAGAACACTGAACAATCTCGCATCGTTTCTTCGCTTATAGGGGAATTCCCTGATAACTGAAATTGGAAAATGGTGATGTACCTTCACCAAAAAGAAGGGAATTCCCCGCTAATTTCAACTGTAAAAATTTAACACATAGATAAATTCATGCTATAGAGAATCTTCTTAAACCAATTAAGTTGATGGAATGTTGTTGAACGGAAACCGCGTTATAAGAGTACCGTGTTATAGGAGGACCGTCGCAATTTTGGCACCGCGTTATATGGAAACCGTGTTATAAGAGTACCGCGTTGTAGGAGGGTTCACTGTATACACTCGTTCCAAACACTGCTCTTTCGCACCTCTATCTCGATAGCTCAAGCACTCTTCTTTCACACTGTCAGACCTGTGGTATGCGAATGGGTTTTCCTTGTTCTGACCAATGATAAATATGTAAGACTGGCCTTAAAATAACTGATGTTAGAATAACGTCGGTTCGCTCGTCGACGACTATGTGCGATATTGTGTGGGTCGCTGCCCTTTTTTATATCGTCCTTCGGACGTTAGGACCGTGCAAGCCTTGGGGTGAGGGTGCATCCTTGTCTAAGGCTTGGGTCCCGCGGTCCTTGTCTAGGCGCGTCGCACAGCGCCTTACACACATCTATTTCAAAATTCGCCCTGCATTCCAGACCGACGCCAAGATGGCTTTTCCGCGATTTTCCGGGTCCTCTTCCTAAATTTCCCTACCACACGCGCATTTCACAGCATCCACCCCCTCTAGTAGGGACCTATATAAATACTGGGCCCAAACAAGAGAGGATTAGTTCAAGTTTTAGAATCTAAGAAATCCACCAAGTCACTCTGTACCAACATTACTGCAGATTAAGTACGTTAAAACAATCTCCGGAGTTACCTCGACGACACTCTCTAGCTAAAGCGCTCTTCGTTCACGCAACTACCGCTTCGTTATAAACATTCTATCCTATTCATTCGTTGTAAACATATCCTATCACTCCCACATATGTATTATAGTATCTGGATATTTTAGCGGCTAAGTAGTTTTAAGTTGAAAGGCACCGCATGGGGTAAAGTGCGACCGGAGAGGACAGCGGAGGACCTCCGGAAGAACCCATGCGATTGGCAGGCCGAGGCCACGTTTTGGGTTCGCTCGAGGAAAGGGGGTGCGTGTTGGGGGTGATGGGCCCCGAGAAACGGAAAAACGTGACCAAATGTGGTCATGGGAAGTGTGTGCGAGGTGGAGAAATGCTTCGTCTTAAAAAGAGAAGCATTTTCTCGGAACGGGGATTGTTGATTGGATGAGAGACGCGAGAATAGACCTGACAACGAGTTGTTTTTTTCTATATTAATAAACCACACCACCTTTTATTTTACTACTGTGGGGGGTTTTCGAATGAAAGAGTGAATGTGAGAATTGGTGTGAAACGGCCTGGAAACGAAGAACGAATGGCGCATTTGTTACGTTTAGACAACATGGGTTGTCAAGCCGATCGCGACGTGTCTGAGTGTGTGTACGTGGATGCGTGAGTGGAGAAAAGGAAGAAGAGTGTGAAGTGTGCTTGTGGGAAAAAGGACGAGAAGCATCGAGCCGGAAGTGAGCGAATCGGAGCAGCGGTGTAAATAATAAGAAAAAAAGATCACGAGTGAACAGCACCAGCGACGTTACTTTTATTCTAATAAACACATAAGTGTTTAACCAAATCCCACACTACACATGTATGAAGATCGTACAAATACAATTAGACATTGAAACATATGCAAACGTTGCACGTATAATTCGCCCGTTCGATTTTAAGCATGCGAAACTTCTACTTGCTAACCCCGAAGAATCGAAGGAGGCAAAGCTAGAAGATGGCAGGATCGAAAGGTCGTAGCCGTGAGGGAATCGATTTTCCAAAGGAAATTCGCAAAACTGGAGATATCTGGCGGCGAAATGGGTTAATAAATCGTTCGACGCGATAGATCCCCAGAAACCAAGCGGAAAAGAAGAGAGAGGGGAACAACATAGGGGTGAACGGTAAGAAGAGAAAGAGGCTGGAGGCCACAGACGCCATCTTGGGATTTAAATTGGTCCGGCAGGTTTATCAGCATGCATTGGCCGGCGCTTGGAAAGTACTCCCTAGCAGCAACGCTCCTTCTCCCAGTTTTAGTTTCCTCGCCGCTTAGAGAGACGCTGCAAGATAAGCCAGAACGAGAGAAATCGTCCGATAGAAGAAATTTCACGGTACAGAGAGAGAGAGAGAGAGAGAGAGAAAGAGTAAATCGTGGCTCGAATGAAAACTCGAGGATCCTTCGACCAATTTACCGCAACGAATCTCCTTTTTCAATTATTCCCTCGCATCTTCCTAATTTCTCTTCTCTCTTTTCTGTTTGTTTTCCCCCCCAACTTTTCCGTCTGTTCGCGCGCTTCAAGCGACACCCGCGATCATTTTTCGTTCAATATTTATCGAGCACTACGCGGACGATGTCGAATTCGCCGAGCTGCTCGACCACCGCTGCTCATCACCGTCGCAATTTCTGTCCCCGCAGCCCGTGTGCCTCGTTAAAATCTGATCGACGATTTGCACGCGATGCGATCTCCATTACGCCTCCACCCGCGTACACCCCGAAACATTTAATAGCCCGTGTCGCCGTAAAACGAGGAAAAATACGTCGCTGTGCGTGCGTGGACGCAAACGCTTGCCGTCCTAAAACGCTCCGTGTTTGTACGCTCGAACAACGATCGCTACGAAACAACCGACAAACCGGGGATTCTATTTTACTTTATCTCGCTACGATTTTCTCCACGCGTGCGAATTTTTTCTCCACGTTTCTCCTCGCTGCGACGATTCGACGACAGATTCGCGGGATAAATTAATCTAGATCGTCGATAGGAGTTATTCTTGCGAGAGATGGTCAAGTGTATCGCGTGGTAATTGTACAGCGTTTGTTAACGGAAATACATTAGGCTCGCATAATTCAAGTGTAGAGTGTCTTGAGAGTTTTGTAGCGGAGTAGGGTTTTTCCGTAGGGTTGGGGGGTTGCTGGATGGTTAACGAGAGACGAAACGATGGTAAAAAGAAGGGAGCGAAGGAGAAAAGGGAGAATAGGACGTCGATAAAGAAGAGAAATGGATGCGGCAAGTAGGATGTTCTTGAATGGCCTTCTATGCAAATGTTTGGCAAGCGTTGATCTCGAGGAGATCGGGTAAACGTGTTGTAATGCGTTGTAGATTGGGTAGAATACACGGATTCTCGGATAAACGTTTAATTTATTATTTATTATATGAACTACGGTTAAACAGACGTATAAGAAATTTTTTAAATAAGTTTGAAAGGAATCGTTAACAAGATAGGCGTAAGAAGAAAAGTGTTTGATGGATTAGCAATGTTCAGACTGTTCCTAATTCCTGTGAAAATGGATGAACAAAAAGGAAGAGGGTAGGACGGTAACGCGATTCGCCCGTTCAGGAAGTAATTAGCTCTTCTTACACCTTCCCTCTGTAAGAACCAAAATTACATTCCTCCGAATGCTCCACTAGACGTCTACGATCTTTGTCGCCGGACGTAACCACGCATCCGACTAAATCATGAGAAAAAACGCGACGAAAGGGTGACGCGTGGAATTGGAAAAAACGGAGATAGGAAGATAGAAAGAGAAAAGCATGCAGAAACTGGAAGAAGACAGAGATGATTGCTGATACCGTCCAATCTAATTTCAAGCGGATTCCCTGTCTCTCCCCCTAGACTCCGTCTCTCTCTCTCTCTCTCTCTCCTCTCTGTCGTCCCGGATTCTTCTCTCTCTCACTCTCCCTTTCTCTATCCTACCTCCTCTTCTCCTCACCAAGGCTCTATCTCTCTCACTGACTCTCAATTACAGTGCTGGTGCTGCAAAAGAAGCACAAACAACTCGGGCTTCCTGCATCTAAACATCGAGTCCCAAATGAAACCAAATTGCAACTCGATAAATTCTGTAACTTAACTCCTGCCTTCCAGGAGTTTACTTAAAATATATACGAGGCACACACTGGATCCCCCACACAGTGCCTAAGGGATGGTGATTAGAAGAAGTCCGAGGAATTAAATCCAAGAAATTTAGCTAATCTGGTAGAAATCTACCAACCAGCGGGCCGAGACCGATGGCTGTCCTCGGAAAGTCTCCCAGAAGGGACAGTCTTCCCTCCTAGTGATCCTCAAGTGGTGAAGGAGGGGTTTTTCCAAGCACCGCCGCATCAAACACCTGCATGCGTGACTCTTCGCAGTGGTTAGAAACGCTACCCCACCACTGTTGAAATAGGCCCAGCTGTGAGGTAACAGAGCGAGTTCAGCTCCAGGAAGCTCGATATGACACTAACTGTCTTCGGAAAGTATGTCTACCGGTTCCCGTTCGATCACCGAAGTCAAGATGCACTGAGCGGCGTTCCGTAAGAAGATGGGTGCCCGTTCCACATCCGTCTCTGGAAAAGCCGTGCCGTTGGTTTTATCGGGCTGAAATTTCACACAGACGTTAGTTCCATCCTTACTAACGTCTAGAAATTGTAAAAGTCCAACAGCAAAAATCCTTACCGCCAAGTTGGGGTTCAAGCATGGTCGGGCGTCCTCGCTCATTCTCCGGCTTGTTCTTCGGTTGGTGGTTTCGATGGAAAGTAGAAACCTGGTCTGATAGGGGTATGAGCTAACAAGCTGAGGCACCCTGAGTCCTTCTAAGGACGACCCACACTAGTAGGTCTACCACGAAGAAGGCAGCAGCCGGAGCTCTAACATGGACAACTTTCTCTTTGAAAATTTCCTCCTTCTCTCAGTGATCTTCAGGAGTCGAACAAAGTTGGATGGTCACCATCCCTCCAATGTCCAAGAAGAACCATCCTCCTATTTCTCCTCCACGGTTACACAACACCTTATAATACTCTGGAAACAGTGCCCCTGTTCTCTCCTTACCTTTTCGTCTTTGGATGGTGACCAAGGGTCCAAGAAATTGGGTGGATGCTAAATATTATCGAGAGTAACGAGTTTCCTCAAAGAAAGCCAGGAGAACCTCCAGAGATAATAACCAAATGAAGAAATAAATTTTGTTCAGCAGCGGTCACCCATCCCAATTAATGTTCCCGTAGAAGGGTGCTGCACTTCACAGATCATCGATGGTTCGCACGTCGTCTGTGGCTAATACCACTCGCAACTGTATATATCTATTTTACCTATGTGGGATCATGTGCGACGGGCGAAATGACTTCCACGTGTATCATTCGAAAATCTTTGTTTTACTTCTGGCTGTTCTCTCGTCTCCTGACGAACTGAACTGCCTTTTCTGTCGTACGCCTCTCCGCCGCACGGCGCGTCTTTTGTCCCCCGCTTTTTCCACGCGACGGGTAGGCGAGGGCCTACTTCGCTTGGGCAGAGCGGCGTCAAGGAACGCGCACAGGACTTGTGTCCTAATTGCCGCTCCGCCCGCGCGCGAGACGACGTGTCTTGATCGTCGCCACACCTACTTAAGTCTGAGAGATCTTTAGTAAATTTTAGAAAATTGTGCCTTTCCTCTACTCTGAGACTCCGGCTCTCTCTTTCTCTCCCTCCCTCTCTCTCTCTCCCTGCGCTCTTTACAAAAAAGAGAAACGAATGGAAAAATTGCAGTCAGGAAATCAGCTCTACGCCGCAAAAACGAACTTACCGGAAGTTTCCCTTGCTCCCGCCTCTGTGTCCTTCCCCACCGAAGCTCCCATCTGTCTAAAAGTGGAGTACTTTCACGGGCGTAAATTCATTCGCAGGTCCGCTTGAAAACACCTTTTCATCGCGCTGTGATTTCAATATAAGAGCTCCCCGTTGAAAATCGTATTACACAGAGGGGGAAAAAGAAGGAAAAATCCGCGGCGAAACCAGAGGAAATCGGAAATAAGCCTGCATATTTCTCCACCGGTTGAGAAGAAACAGTAAAGCATCGAAGCAAAAAGAGAAAGAAAAAGAAAAAAGAAGAGAGAGAGAGAGAGAGGGTTAGTACGCCGCGGAGAGAATCAGGAATGAAAAGAAACGACTTGGAGACTTGGAGACGGTGGTAAAGTAGATCGTCGATAAAATACGGAGTCTATGGCCGTTTAAGCGGCAACCGAATGAACAACGAGCCGAGTGGGGCACCCACGTTTCGCGTTTTCCAATTCGAATTCGAAACGAGTTCTCGCCCTGTGCACGCCTCTCTCTCTCCCCAAGCTACTCGATGCCCCCCGCAGGGTCGATGGTACGCGATCGAGTCGAGGAGAGCAAGCATCCCGGAGACGGCAGAAGTTAGAGTTGCAAAATTAATTTGAGGCAAAGTTTGCTAGAAAGTGAAGGAAAGCCTGAAGAAAGTTGAACCTCGGAGAGAAGGTGGTACGAGAAGGGAACCGATAGCTGCATAAGAAGAGTGCAAACCAGCAGCGATGGTCAAGTTTCAAGTACTCCTCTTCGTTCTCTCTCTCTCTCTTCCTCCTCCTTCTTTTTTCTCCCCTTTTCTCCTCGAGTTCATAAGCGATTCAGCCGGTAAATGCTTTAATTGCATCGAACACGCTGGAACCAAGCCACGAGATAATACCGAACTTCTTTAGAGTGACGAGTCGACTTTCTCCACCCAACTTCGGTTACTTCCGCGACATGCATACATTTGCAATACTCTCTTCTTCCATTCGCTCTTTCTTCCACGTCTTTGAACAAGCGAACAGTCAGCCGGTTCTCCGATTGAATGTCAAGGGTGGCTTTCGAGAAACGCGTGGACTGCGATAGGGGTGGTCGTTCGCTCGATTCGCAGAAGTACACCAAGTTTCTCTTCTCGCGGATTACAGCCGAACAACACAGCGACCAACTTTCCTACGAATTTCGCTGTTACCCTTTCCCGTGGTTGAGAAAATAGAAAAGAAGCGGTTTCGTGGTGATCGTTTTTAAAACTACCAGCCTGGCAGCTCGAATCTCTTCGCTGCCGCTTCGCCGAGGCATTTCTACGTCAGAAGTCGCTGATTATTCTTGATACGTCACGGAGCTCGATATAAATCACGCCAATCTGCATGCATTTGCAAATACCGTCCTCGAGGCTCCTTTTTATCGGCGGC
>NW_017100216.1:25823-55237 GCF_001263275.1 Habropoda laboriosa | reverse complement strand
CGGTGCCGCGGTAGCAGCAGCGGCGGGGAAAAAAGAATTGGGAGGGGGATAGCGGCGAGGTGGGTTCCGAGACCCGGAACTTCTCGATGAATGCGAAACAAAAACCGAAATGCGGGCAATATTTAACAATTAAGGACCCTTTTATCGTGCCTGGAGGGCTCTTATTCAGTCCTCTGCCGGGCAAAACGACCGAACAAAAGGAGAAAGGAACAACAGGCAAAACAGGCAAAGAGAAACCGATCGAAAGAGAAACCTTGGCTGAAAGAAGGAGGAACAAAAAGGAGAGAAATTTACTTTCTTCCCGGATCGATGGTCTGATAGATTACACCTACGCGCGAAGATACACTACTCTTACCTGTACAAGTGAATCTTCTTCGTTCTTTTCCCGAGCAATCTCCTCTGTGGTAGGTTAAGAAATAGCTAGTTCCGTTGAGGGAAGCAAATTACTCCGTTGGTGCAATCGTAAACAAATTATTGTCCGCTATTAAGGAGCAGGAATAAAACTTAATGGTAACTACCGGGTCTCCCGGTGCTCGTACAACCATCCCCTTAATTTGCGTTATAAATCACGCGAACATCGTGTTTTCTTCTATTTTTTGTTTCTTAACAATGTGAATTCTCCGCTCGGTGAAATTAGAGCAAGTACCGGTGGGGTGTACTCGCGTGAGAAATTTTCCTGGAGGTAGACGCGTGTAACAATCAGGAGTAATCAAACGGGTATTTATCGATAATCGATCGCTTTTCTACACGACCGAATCATGGACAATTCCATTCTCTACTCCCCTATGCTACTATATCTTTCCCCCCTTCCTATCGCTTTCTACGATCTTCTAGGTCTTTGTAGATATCCCAATATCTCTGCACGGGGTGCCTTTATGAAAGCTGTGGGATCTGGGCCTGCCATACCCATCTGCGAGGAAGAAGAATGGGGGAAAGTAGAGGGGGCGAGTTAGCGTAGCGCACACTGTCCCAGCTTATCAGACGGAGGGTTGCGGGTATTCGAGCGCCTTTGGGTCCCTCGAATTTTACCTTGGCTCTCTCTAAGTGGAGTCAGAACTGGGATAGAGGCGTCCTATGCTATGGTGATGAGAGCATCAAAGTAGCGCGTAAATCACAGTGTAGAGATCACAGTTGAATGGGTCACCACGTCTTCCAGAAGAGTTGAGAGGGACAAAGAATTTCGGCTGAAGTGGGATAGAGGTATCTAAGACCACACTAAGGCGGCGGTGATGACAGCGTAATAGCGCATAAATCATAGTGTAGAGGAAATCACATTGTAGAGAAAATCACGGTGTAAAGATAATCACAAAGTAGAGAAAATCACAGTGTAGAGAAAATCACAGTGTAGAGATCACAGTTGAATGGGTCACCACGTCTTCCAGAAGAGTTGAGAGGGACAAAGAATTTCGGCTGAAGTGGGATAGAGGTATCTAAGACCACACTAAGGCGGCGGTGATGACAGCGTAATAGCGCATAAATCACAGTGTAGAGATAATTACAGAGTAGAAAAAATCACTTTATAGAGAAAATCACAGTGTAGAGAAAGTCATAATGTATAGGAAAATCACAGTGTAGAGATAATCACAGTGATAGAAATCCAGTGTGGAAGACACAGTGAAGGGGTGGTACGCTTCCCAAAAGAGTTGAAAGAGGCAGAGAATTTCGCCTGAGTGCCACTGATAATGAGCAGTTGTGCTCTGTGCACTTAGTGTAAGACACTTGAGAGCGAATGTCAGCGCAGGATAACCAAATGTACGATCGGGGACCTTCACCCCGAACTACAGAAACACGAACGAAGAAAACTAAAGAGGGGTGTATTAGCGTAGTGCAGGCAAAGTCCCTGTTCGCTACCCAGAAGATCACAAGTTTTCAATTTCCATCGAATCCCTCAAATTTTCCCTCAACTCTAATCTCTAACCTACGAACTGAGACTCTAAGCCCATAGCCAAGCCGTCCTCTTAATTTCCTCCCTATTATTCCCCGTTTGACGAGTATAGAGGTCACATATCTTACCTACATCTTCCCTCGTTCCATCGCTCTCCACGCTCGTCCACGTCTTCCCAAATATCCCAAGTATACCCACTCGGTGCCGTAACGAAAGCTGAAAGGTCCGTTCTCAAGCCCAACGAACTTCTCCCTTAAGTGAAATTCCAGTGTATCCTGTTTCAAGGTTTGCATAGCTTCCAAGCCAAGGACCGCGGCACATAAGGTTACCGTGTGGAACAGCTTAGACAGGTACTCGAGGAACAGGCTGCGTGCCTCGGGGTAATTTCTCACAGGTGTGCCGCGTCGACCCTGGCAGCGCTCACCGACGCAATCTGGCACCTGCAACGACGCACACGTGCGGTCGCGTGCTTGTTACGCGTCACCACGCCTCCTGTCTTCCCGTTTTCGCGATCCAAAGACTTGGATAAATGGCCCTATCGCGACGCGTCCTGCCCTTGCCATCTACTCTTACCATCGAAACCACCCCGGTTCCGAGGAACGGAGAACGAGGCCTTTTCCTCGACGGAATACGTCAGCAGGATTAGCGCTTTGAGATTTTAATAACGGAGCTGGACGGCTCGTTACCTTGCTGACGTTTGCACGCCAGGAAAAAAACTGGCTGGATACGTTATCGATGAACTTTGCCGGGAGGGATTCTTGCGCATAGGCAAAGTGTTCTATCAACGCTTCCAGGAAGAATAATTGAGAAGTTTAAATGGTACGCGGTAGCAGCAGCGGCGGGGAAAAAAGAATTGGGAGGGGGATAGCGGCGAGGTGGGTTCCGAGACCCGGAACTTCTCGATGAATGCGAAACAAAAACCGAAATGCGGGCAATATTTAACAATTAAGGACCCTTTTATCGTGCCTGGAGGGCTCTTATTCAGTCCTCTGCCGGGCAAAACGACCGAACAAAAGGAGAAAGGAACAACAGGCAAAACAGGCAAAGAGAAACCGATCGAAAGAGAAACCTTGGCTGAAAGAAGGAGGAACAAAAAGGAGAGAAATTTACTTTCTTCCCGGATCGATGGTCTGATAGATTACACCTACGCGCGAAGATACACTACTCTTACCTGTACAAGTGAATCTTCTTCGTTCTTTTCCCGAGCAATCTCCTCTGTGGTAGGTTAAGAAATAGCTAGTTCCGTTGAGGGAAGCAAATTACTCCGTTGGTGCAATCGTAAACAAATTATTGTCCGCTATTAAGGAGCAGGAATAAAACTTAATGGTAACTACCGGGTCTCCCGGTGCTCGTACAACCATCCCCTTAATTTGCGTTATAAATCACGCGAACATCGTGTTTTCTTCTATTTTTTGTTTCTTAACAATGTGAATTCTCCGCTCGGTGAAATTAGAGCAAGTACCGGTGGGGTGTACTCGCGTGAGAAATTTTCCTGGAGGTAGACGCGTGTAACAATCAGGAGTAATCAAACGGGTATTTATCGATAATCGATCGCTTTTCTACACGACCGAATCATGGACAATTCCATTCTCTACTCCCCTATGCTACTATATCTTTCCCCCCTTCCTATCGCTTTCTACGATCTTCTAGGTCTTTGTAGATATCCCAATATCTCTGCACGGGGTGCCTTTATGAAAGCTGTGGGATCTGGGCCTGCCATACCCATCTGCGAGGAAGAAGAATGGGGGAAAGTAGAGGGGGCGAGTTAGCGTAGCGCACACTGTCCCAGCTTATCAGACGGAGGGTTGCGGGTATTCGAGCGCCTTTGGGTCCCTCGAATTTTACCTTGGCTCTCTATAAGTGGAGTCAGAACTGGGATAGAGGCGTCCTAAGCTATGGTGATGAGAGCATCATAGTAGCGCGTAAATCACAGTGTAGAGATCACAGTTGAATGGGTCACCACGTCTCCCAGAAAAGTTTAGAGGGACAAAGAATTTCGGCTGAAGTGGGATAGAGGTATCTAAGACCACACGAAGGCCGCGGTGATGACAGCGCAATAGCGCATAAATCACAGTGTAGAGGAAATCACATTGTAGAGAAAATCACGGTGTAGAGATAATGACAGTATTAGAAACCAAGTGTAGAGATCACAGCTGAAGGGGTCACCACGTCTCCCAGAAGAGTTTAGAGGGACAAAGAATTTCGGCTGAAGTGGGATAGAGGTATCTAAGACCACACGAAGGCCGCGGTGATGACAGCGTAATAGCGCATAAATCACAGTGTAGAGATAATTACAGAGTAGAAAAAATCACTTTATAGAGAAAATCACAGTGTAGAGAAAGTCATAATGTATAGGAAAATCACAGTGTAGAGATAATCACAGTGATAGAAATCCAGTGTGGAAGACACAGTGAAGGGGTGGTACGCTTCCCAAAAGAGTTGAAAGAGGCAGAGAATTTCGCCTGAGTGCCACTGATAATGAGCAGTTGTGCTCTGTGCACTTAGTGTAAGACACTTGAGAGCGAATGTCAGCGCAGGATAACCAAATGTACGATCGGGGACCTTCACCCCGAACTACAGAAACACGAACGAAGAAAACTAAAGAGGGGTGTATTAGCGTAGTGCAGGCAAAGTCCCTGTTCGCTACCCAGAAGATCACAAGTTTTCAATTTCCATCGAATCCCTCAAATTTTCCCTCAACTCTAATCTCTAACCTACGAATTGAGACTCTAAGCCCATAGCCAAGCCGTCCTCTTAATTTCCTCCCTATTATTCCCCGTTTGACGAGTATAGAGGTCACATATCTTACCTACATCTTCCCTCGTTCCATCGCTCTCCACGCTCGTCCACGTCTTCCCAAATATCCCAAGTATACCCACTCGGTGCCGTAACGAAAGCTGAAAGGTCCGTTCTCAAGCCCAACGAACTTCTCCCTTAAGTGAAATTCCAGTGTATCCTGTTTCAAGGTTTGCATAGCTTCCAAGCCAAGGACCGCGGCACATAAGGTTACCGTGTGGAACAGCTTAGACAGGTACTCGAGGAACAGGCTGCGTGCCTCGGGGTAATTTCTCACAGGTGTGCCGCGTCGACCCTGGCAGCGCTCACCGACGCAATCTGGCACCTGCAACGACGCACACGTGCGGTCGCGTGCTTGTTACGCGTCACCACGCCTCCTGTCTTCCCGTTTTCGCGATCCAAAGACTTGGATAAATGGCCCTATCGCGACGCGTCCTGCCCTTGCCATCTACTCTTACCATCGAAACCACCCCGGTTCCGAGGAACGGAGAACGAGGCCTTTTCCTCGACGGAATACGTCAGCAGGATTAGCGCTTTGAGATTTTAATAACGGAGCTGGACGGCTCGTTACCTTGCTGACGTTTGCACGCCAGGAAAAAAACTGGCTGGATACGTTATCGATGAACTTTGCCGGGAGGGATTCTTGCGCATAGGCAAAGTGTTCTATCAACGCTTCCAGGAAGAATAATTGAGAAGTTTAAATGGTAAACGATGTAAGGTGGCGGAAGTGGAAATTTTCTGTAATTAACGTAGAGATCGTGTGTGTTTGTTCGTTTTGACAGTTGCGTCGTTTGTCGTTTGAATGTTAGGAAGTTTCAGGGATTATCAGCTTTGGAGATTTAAAATTAACGATACTTTCATATTTTGCAATTGTAACGACGGTGGGACTTACGATTTTAACTCCAACTTGCGATAGTCTTAAGAATATTTAGCGTTTACCACAAAAAATAAAAGAATTATTTTCTTATTTTTGTGGCATTTACATCGTTTATCACTTAAACGCTATGAATTTTCAGTGTTTGCCATATTTACAGATTTGGGGGGCAAATGAATGGCCGTGAGAATTGCTTTTACTTTCATCTTCTTCAATCGTAAAGAAGTTGGCACTTATGATTTCAGCTCTATCTATCATCTACAACGTTTACCACCGTATCAAGCATGAAATTTTCGCGAGTAATTATTTTACACCGCGACACTTCCAAAGCATTTACATCGTTTATCATTTGAACGCTACGAACTTTCAACGTTTGCCACCTATACAGATTTAGAGGGAAAATAAATGGCCATAAGGACTGCTTTCACTTTCATCTTTATCAGTCACAGAGAAGTTCACACTTATGATTATAGCTCTACCTAGCACTTACAACGATTACCACCGTATCAAGAAATTTACATCAATTCCTACTTAACCGTTTGAGTCCCGCAATAGCGCTTTTCTTATTTTGTGTCGAAAAATGCCGGTCAGCGCGATAGCGCTTGTCTTAATTTCTGTTTGTCGGTGCCAAGTAACGGGATCACGCTTCTTTTCACGTCGACAAACTTAATGCAGTTGGCAAAGTGATCGGATGTATTACATCATAAGTGCTTATCATCGCTAATAACTATGCGAAGCGATGCGATGTACATGCGTCAGAAAAGTTGAGCGCGCCATTTCGACAGACTGTGAGTGCACCGTCAGTTGTCCATAGCGTTCAACTGTACCGGGACTTTTCGACACAAAATCTAAACAGCGCGATCGCGCTGCTTGGGACTCAAACGGTTAAAAAAGAAATTTTTTAATTTTTTTTAGCACTTACATCCTTTACCATCTCAACTTCCCAATTCTTCCCATCTCTACGCACACGAATTTCTCCACAAATACAAATTTTCTACAAAATGCATTCATCGCAACGACAGATTTGCAAAATCTTCCAATCAGATGCTCAAAGACTAACGATTTCCGGGGGAAAAACAGTTGGACGACAAAAATCACCGCCAGTTATCAGCTAACGAAAGAAATATTGCACGAGGATATCGGTCGTTTGCTCGAAGCAACGAATAATTTAAAGAGCCACAGTGAACACAGAGACAGCAAGCGAGAGAGAGAGAGAGAGCAAAGGGCCGAAAGGAGGGTTGAAAAATCGCGGAAGGCCAGAGTTTTCAATTATAATCGAGCTATTGGCCGGTGCAACGCCAGAAGGGAATTCGCCGAATATTCTCCGGTTGCCACAGATAGGTCAATAAAATCGATATCGGTCCGGCGAAGCTAATGGTAGGTATCGCGTAACGTAGCTGATATCGTTATTACGCTGAGATCGCCACTTTGGGCGTGGACGCAGTTTAAACGGGGCACCGGTCAATCCTTCTCTCCCTCTCCCTCTATCTCTCTATACGCTCGACATTCGCCAACTCCCGAAAACATCTCTGTACCAGGTCAGTAACAGTTTTCCAGCTGTATTTTCGCGCGGCTACTTTGTTTCGAACACGACGCCGCGTCGCGCGCGTTGCTTCGACCCGCTGCCACACTTTTTCCCTCGGAAAAATTGCCCCGGAAAAATAAGAACTGTTTTCAAACGATGAAAATTTTCTTTCTTTTTTTTTCAAAAAAATGAAAGCAAAAAAAGGAGAAAGAGAGAGAAGTTCGATTATGGGAAAAACCCGAGAGTATTGTTTTGCGTCGCCATGCACGTAAGGAAACCCCGGCCTGGAGGATTATCATCATAAAATGCATTAGTCAAATTCGACCGTCAGTCATTAGTCAAATAAACCTTCTCGAGCGAACCCATCGATAAAACAAAAACCTCGCGAACCTCTCCTCTCCATAACCGATGCTCTTCTCCGTCAGGGCGACGACTCCGCGGTTCATTCTCTGACCCAGCGCTTGGAGTCTCGCTCTCGCAGTGACACCCAACCCAGCCAAACACAGTACAATACAAAATTCGCATCATTCGCTCGTACCATATTTCTCATCGATAGTTGTAACTTCAGTCGGAACAATAAAATTCTCGCATCTTAATTGGAACCACCAAAGGAGATCGATTTCTCAATTGGGCAGCAAACCTGTAGCGTCACTTAGGGTGTAAGCGGGATTTACGACCTCGCGAAATTCTTCGAAAGAATTGCGGTCCACGGGAAGCTACAAATTGGAAGGAAATAATTGTTGCGTCTTGTACCTCGAACAAACTGTATGTCGAGAGTAGTGGCGCTGAATTGTCGCTGGTTCGCTGGTCAGGTTTCAAAGATGACGGCTTTGGGACCGTAGTGATATGTGACGCTTCTGACTGTCTTGTCCCTATGATCTTTTTTCTGTTACTCTTTTAAAGACTCCTGTCCGGTCCCAGCACTCCCGTTTCCCTTTCCTCGTGTCCTCCCTTCCATTGCGCCCTTGGCGTGTGTCCTTTCTGGAAGGAGAACTGGGTTCTTCCCGAGAGAAAGTGGGAGAGATGGGGGTGACTAACTTTTCACTGTTAGGAAAAAAACCCCGGACTTGGTGACGTCGTCTTTCGCCAGGTCACCGCTTGGGTCTTCGGGGTTTATGACATGGCCTGTGTTACCGAGTCCTAATTCTATGAACTAGCGAAACATAATTAAAAAGGTGAAAAAGGGAAAAACTAATTTTGTCACGTACCATCCTAATGCTGGTGCACGGATGGTACGCGCATTCAACAAAGGTCTCAAAGATAACTGCCTGCCTGCTCCATGTCATAAACCTCGGTAAGCTAAACTCTAACAAAATGAATACTTTATTTATGTGGTGTGTGAGCGAATTGAGTTACTTGTATTTTAGTGCTGCGTGCCGCGTATTTTATAAAAAAGTGGTGATGGTCTACGCCAATTGGAACGTGACTACCTGTTCCGCGGAGTCCCTCGCTTCATCGCCATAAAACCAACAATAGCTAATCATGCCAGCACACCTTTCTAAAGCATACTCATTTACCGTCGCGGCTAGCAATTTGCGCAAAGAAGAAAAAACCTTAGACGTGCATCTGGCTAGCACGTTTTATAACACACAAGTTCAAGGGCTGTTTTTGAGGAACCGTTTTAATTCTTTCACTCGTGCAGAATTGTTTCTTTTCTAAATACCTAGACGGCGGCCTCAACGGTCAATTGTCCGTGTCGTAAAATGTGAATTTCTAAAGAGGTTCGTACGCGGGCTTGACAGTCTTCAAACGGTATACAGCCGACCTTCGCAGGTATCAACCTCGCGGAAATTCCTATTTCGAGCATGCCGCCCATGCGGTATGTCGCGACGGCGGGGGAATGGGGCCCAAGGGTAGCTCGCTCGTAAGGGGACTTGGGCGGCCAGAATGACGCGAAAGGTTTTACGACATGTCAATGTCTATCGAATGTTCACGAGTGGGCACCAGGAGTGGCCCGCAGAAACTATATTTCTTCGGCTTCGTGGCCAATTTGAAAGAAAAATTAATCAACGCGAAGAAAAAAAGGGGCGCATTCAAAAATAGCATAAACAGGCGCCCATGTCATTAACCCAATCCCTAACAATAATTTTCAATTTCTCCGTGGAACGGATTAGAGGAGCCGCGTCACGCGAACCTTCCCTCGAAACTGTAAACCAACGGTTCCAACCCGGTTATTTCCTCCCGGAGAAATTGCACGCCTAAAGCGGGCAATCCGCCGTTTTTTATCGCGTTAAAACGCTGCCCTCTTCGCGACTCGCCCATCCCTGCGGTCGCTTCGACGTCCGTCTTCTCGAAAACATCTAAATCTCGCCGTGACTACAACAGCACCGCTCCCGGAACACGAGGAAGGGCGTGTCAGTCACGCGACGACCGATCATCGTTACCCCGCCGGACAAATTATCTTCGCCTGTACACATTGTTGGGCGATCGCGGAACGGTACGCCCTTTCATGGAACGCGTGTAATCGTAACGGACGATTTAGACTGATAGACGTGGTCACGCGAGTGAAAATACAACCGTTAATGAAACTGTTGGTTAAAAGATGTACGGGGTTTGAAAGGGTACCTTGACTTTTTTATGCGGGGGATGAAAGGACGAGGACGATAATTGTGCTGTTAATGGTAATTACGGCGAGTGAGCGGAGATGAGATTAAGAATTCATTGTTTGTCGGGATAAATGGTTTAAGCTGACAAATACGGTTGATAAATTTTCACGATGAACTGCTCTTTTATAATGGTTAATTTCAAAATTAACCGCCCCTTCGTAATGCTCAATTTCATAATTAACGATTTAACAAATGCAGTTAAGGTTATAAAGAATAGTTCATTTTCGTAACGGACTGTCCCTTCACAGTGGGCGATTTATACTCACAGACACAAAGAAGCAATGGTTAACTAAGTTTTATTTCACCTAATTGTACACTCTGAGACAAATTCGCGATGGACTGATCTTTTGTAATGGTTAATTTCGTAATTAACCAAGATGAACTACCCTTTCGTGGTAGTTAACTCCATAATTAACGATTTAACGTAACAAATACAATTAAGGAAATAAAGAACAGTTCATTTTCGTAACGAACTGTCCTTTCACAGCGGCCGATTTAAACTCACAGACACAGTCGAGGAAAGAAGCAACGGTTAACTAATTTCTATTAATTGTACACTCCGCGAGACAATTATAAGACACCCCGATATTTTCCTTTCCATTTATCTTTTCAAATTTAGAGGTATCCTGTCATCGTGTCGCAAAGTGTGAAACTAAAAAGAAAAACATAAAATTCGCAGCGGGATCGAAAAAATGTACAATCCTATCATCCCGCCGAAAAATCAGTTCGATGCGAAGTACACACGTGGATGCGTTCGCCGGTTTTCACCGGACTTAGTTAGTAAATTGTAATTACGAGCGCGCGTAACACGTGCGCGATTATAGTTTTCCAGTGGCCGGTGGAAAATCGAGAAATTCACGAATAACCGTTCGATTTTATTCATATTTCTCGCGCTATTTCTCTCGATAATTGAGCGGCCGCTGTTTTGTATCGCGTACACAATGGAGCATCGTTTACGAGCGCGAAACTGCGTGGCGCAAACGGTACCATTGTTAGAACGAACTTTTTTCCCGCGGAAAGGTATCGTTTTCGTGTTCCAACGGCTCCGCCGGTGAAACTTTCGTAACAAACAGGAGTAGAGAGGTAAACACATCGCAAGTTCCAGTCAATGGCATTTCCAGGAACGACCTTGACGACTGGAGAACGTTCCTGGAACAGTTTGAACCACGGTAATGCAATTATCAGCGTGGGATAGTTAGAGTACGGGAGGAAGCCAGAGTTTTGCAACTGTTTCCATTTCAAACACGTCTGTAGTTCGCGATACGCAAATATGACTGTAATTCGAAAAGGGACGGTATGGACCAAGCAGGAACATTTCCAACGAACCCTTTTTACCGCTTTCACGTTCACGATCCGACGTGGGAAACGAAGTTTGAATCAGTGCCATCCCTAAAATCCTGCTAACGAATTTCGCGATTACATTTCGACCGTTTAACTAGCCGAATCGGTGGTGAATACTGGGGAATATTCTTGCATTCGTCCCTTTCGTTTGGAATACTTTTGAAAGATACTGGATATTCGTGAAATTAAATATGAAATTAAATCGAATCGCGATGAAATTGGGAGATATCTTAAATTCGTCCCTTTCGTTTGGAAGTATTTCTCGGGGACACTGGATATTCGTTAACCCTCTATGGGCCGAATATTTTTCTTGACTGTAGAAGAATTTACGTAACGTAAAATTAGCAAATATCGACCTATAAATACAGAATAACAGTGAATTCAGCAGTTTCGACAATTTTATCATAACGAATACATATTGTAACTTTGAAGTAACAACGGTTATCAAGAAAATTACTGGTTAATAAGGAGACATTGTACAACAAGACGTTTATGCCATTTTGTGGAAGAAAGTTCAATTATTTAATAAAATATCGATATATTAATATGTGACTTGAAAGTTACACGGGCCCATAGAGGGTTAAAGGAAAAATTCGTTTCAAAGAAACATAAGAGTGAAATTTTGCTATATCATTTTCAAAAATTGTCTAAACTTCGATTTACCGTTTTTTTCTTTTTGGTGAGAGAAAAATCGTTTACTTTTGAGTGGGATGAATTGGGCAGTGATGGAGCACTTTTTTCGAAGGTAGAGCAATGACGAGTATACACGTCGAACGCAGGGCAAATATAAATTTGACGAAAGAAGTAAAGCAAAACGAGGAAGGATTACACTTTTATTCGATAAAAAATGAACAATTCATTGTTGAAAAGGATATTGTTATTAAAAACTTAAAAATAGTCACAAAATAATAAAATTCATAAACAAGAAGTATTAAAGAAGAAAAATAATGTTAAGAAATTCAGTTGATTTAATGGAAAGGAAACATACTGCCAAATGACATTTTTATTTCTTCTTATTGAAATTTGGAGTTTTTACAAGAAATGGTAATTTTTTATTTTACACCACGAGTATACACGTCTGTGGTTGTATAACACTTGATAATAAGTTAAATAGCAATATATTTTGTAACAATAACTCTCAACACACGTAAAAAGAAATAATGATAATTTGATCAACGCTCTCTAAATATATCTCGCAATAAATTCTCACGTACTCCCTGATATCAATAACAACGCGGTTCTACTGTTTTTACCCCAAGTTACCCTGTATGATCCGCTCGTTTACCAAATCTCGAGACGATTCGACATACACACTACATTCACGCCATCACTCACAACTTATTATTAAACCAATTCCACAACGTCAACCCCACCGAAATAAAGTTTTGGAAATATTTTTAAACTTTCATTTGGAAATATTTTTCAGAGACATTGGATATTAATTGAAGTAAATATAAAATTAAAGAAATCGAATCGCGACGAAAACTGGGGAATATTCTTGCATTCGACCCTTTCGTTTGGAAATATTTTTCAGGGACACCGAATATTCGTTAAATTAAATATCAATATCGCGATGAAATTGGAAATATCTTAAATTCGTCCCATTCCTTTGGAAATATTTTTGAGAGACACCGGGTATTAGTTAAATTAAATATCAAATTTAAAAAATCGAATTGCGATGAAAACTGGGGAATATTCTTGCATTCGTCCCTTTCGTTTGGAATATTTCTCAGGGACACCGGATATTCATTAAATTAAATATCAAATTAAACAAATCGAATAGCGACGAAACTGGAAATGTCTCGCATTCCTCCCTTTCATTTTAAAATATTTTTAAGAAACACCGAGTACTGACAATCTTCTTTAAATAATAAAAAAGAATTCACCAACTGTCCACACCATAATTTTCATTTACAAAACTGAAAATTACTGCAGGAAATTCTTGACAGAATTTCATACTGACAGAAATTCTGCGCGTGTTTAGCCTGAAACGATAGTTGCGTGTACGAAGAGTACATAGGGTGAGGCATGACACGTGGTACAATCGGACGAACCGAATAGATTTTCAAAACTCAATTTTCTCCAAAACGAGCTTTCAAACGAATAAATGTTATTGTTTATTTTCGATTCATTTTCAAACGTGAATCGCCCTCTGCTCAGTTGTACCACGAAAGGAGAACGTTTGGAACAGAGTGCTTGAAAATATCGCAAAGGAGAACAAAGGATCTCCCTGGCCATTCAAGGATTTCGGTGAACGTGACTGAATGTCTCCTAAGATTCTTTACATAAAGAGAGAATTTGAGGGTGCGGGAATAGAAGGGCGAGTGAAACGTCGGAGTAGTAGGTCAGTGTGGAAAACGCAGTTATTAATAAGAGCCGATGTTACAGCAGCGTAAACTGCGCGTGGAATAAAATTAATTAACCCTTTAACCGGAGAAGACGAGTTTATTTATCGAACGATTGTTTATTTTTAACTGCACAGTTTTGCCTGCGTTAAATATAAAATACATCCTATCCACATTTGCAGGAAGAAAAATGAAATAATTATAATTTGCGTTCGTTTAATTACAAACTAGAGAGATTCCATTTCTGTTTGAGAAATTAAAAGTTGTATACTTTCATTTTCAATGAAAATCATATTGTTCTAAATTGTCGGATAACCAGCCGCCTATTGACATCGAGTCACCAAGTCACTCTTAAGACGAACGCTGACTGTCCCTTCAAAGTCCTCTCCAACAATTCGTCACCAGAATCAAGTTCACCTTCTCCCCCAAATCCCTTCCTTATACACTACCGACCAAATGTTTGGAATCACTGTGCATTACAAGTTACACAAAAATTTCCAAAGTAAAGTTAGCAATTTTAAGAATATTTTAACCAATTTCTCCTCGTTCAAATCAATCGGAATAAGGTAAAATACTATCGATCTCCGCAACATCAATTTCAAATCTATAAAAATTAGCAGCGGGTTCAATTTTACCGTAAATTAGCAGGTGATTCGAAACTTTCGGCCGGTAGCGTAAGTACACCCGAAAAGTCCCTTACTCGTCATTATAGAAACCAAGCGAGGATAGTTAAGAGCGGTCGATCTAGTAGCCTTGTAAATTCGGAACCCGCGAATACAAGTGTCGTCGTTCAAATAAAAGTTATATTGGTAAAATAGAATCGGTGTTAACCTTCCTCCCCGGATTCCAACAAAATTACATTTGTCCAGCTTCGATCGCAGAAAACCATCCGAAACCTACATTACTGCATGATAAATTTCTGAAGAATAAACAGCCAAAGCTGGCACGCATAAAAGGTTATACACTTCCTTTTCACAAGAACCAACACATTTTTCTTCTTTGAAAAAGTAAGCCAAGTTTGAAAACGCTACAGTAATAAATACACTCGTAATCGGTGCCAAAATTGGCTATACACCCCTGATCGCTCGATCATTCCACCCTTCCTCCATTCACGCAAAACAATCTATCACGATCTCCCGTTTGAAAGCTGGATCGAAACGCACGAGACGCCTCGTACCAGGAGGCATTCATGTTCGTGTCCCAGAGTTGCGTTTCTCCCTGTTCAATCGCGCGCCATTTATACTTCTCACGCCACGTCCCGCGAAGATAATCGAGTGTCGTCGTGAACGGAATCGTTTCATTGGATCGCGGCCAGTCTCTTCGAGGCAGAGCCGCGCAAATTGCGTCCGCTCGTTCGCGCCAAATTGACCGAGGAACGGAGGAAGAAAGGCGTCGTCGAATCGTCCGTTTCTATTCGTCAACCGACTTCTCTCCTCCTCTCTCTCTCGTCATCGAGAAATTGTTGCACTCCGTGTACTAATCGTTTATTAAGTGACGATCGTACAAGTACCATGGAACGGAGACACGTTGATAAGTATCGTTAACAGGTAGAAGGACTAATCTCTCTGATTTTTGAGGAAGGACGTAAAATATACGTGTTCGTGACTTGAGGAGAGGGAATTAGGATTTGTAAGGGCTTGGTACACCAAAGGCAGAGTTAGTCAGGAAAGGATGAGGTTCGAGGATGAGTCGTAAGGAAAGGATCAAGTCATTGGTTATCGAAAGAAAATGAGAATCGAAGACTTAAATAAAAACATATTAGGTATACAAGATAGACAAACTGTCGAAGGGTTACCCCTTTCGATACGGCTTCATCCTTGATCACTGTAGCGTCCCAAAACGCCGTAACTCTTCGATGCTTGGAAACGCTGACTCGCGGCAGGGCGAGTCTTACTTAGAGGAAAGAAATTAACACGTTTTCGAACTAAACAATTAATGTATTTCTAGGCGTGTTCTCAGTAGAATGCGTGTCGAGGGTGAAAACCTCTGTGCTTTATAGCGTGATGGTGGTAAGTGCGACGCGATACGGAAGACGTCGAGCGATCGTCGCTTTTGGCGGCCCATGCGACGCAGGACCCAACGCGAGTCCCTTCAAGCGAAGAAACACTCGAGCCCTCTCGCCTCGGTTCCTCGCGGGATCCCCTTGTCGAAGGCCTTATCGCGACATTGTAACACGGTTCCGCTGATGCCATGCGGCTCGGCTACGCACTCGTCCTGCGGTGCTCCGGACCGAACAATCACTGCGCCTCCGTTGAACGGACAGTTTCATCGCGAATACGATACCACTGAACAGGACAGCTACGACGCGAACGCCATTTCACCGGATAAGCAGCGTAGCAGTTAAATTTTGCCGTACAATGTAATGAATTGGCGGAAGGAAATCATAAAATTGGTTAATATCATTTTGTGTGGAAGATTTGAAAACAGCGAGAGTCCAAAGATTTGACTATAGTCGCTAGTATCGAAAGGGTTAAGGTGTGCTTGTCAGACTTACGACTAAATAGCTATCACCGGACGTATGCAGATTCTCACCCCCTCTCTCTCTCTTTAGTCACACGCAGGCTAAATTCCTCCCATAAATCACACGAGAGGAAACTGATCTCGAGCTAATTACCTTCGGCGACCCTTAAAAATACGTCGTCGCTAACTCACACACTCGATTGTACAGGAGAAAGCCGTTTTTCCAAGCGTTCTCTTCTCTCCGCGCTCGATCACGCCGTTTCCCCTCGTTAACGCGACAATAATTATTCCTCGTTCACGCCAGTAATTACAATTACTCGTATATATGTATAGGAAAGATCTGTACGATGAAAATTTTCCACCAGCGATTTCCGTTTTCCTGCTTTTCATCGGCTGTTCCTTTTTTCCCTTGTTTTAATGATTTTCGATAAATTCGTCAGGGAGAGATTGCTCTAAATAACGATCGAAGCAACGCCGCGGCGCCAAACCAGCCATACCTTCATTTCGAATTCATTCTCCCCGGGGAAAGCTGGTGTATTTCACGTCGAGTGGAATCGACCTTGTGACATTGACAGGATTAATTATGAATTTCCCGAAAGAAGCTTTACCATTAGGGAATTTATACCAACCAGGTACCAACAACTACGTACTAACTATATACGTATATACAGGGAACAATTTGAGCTGGCTGCGTCAGCAGTACTGTAATCGGCGCTCTTACCCGAAACACCGCAATTTCGTCAATTAAGTCGTCATCGCGAGAGATGAATCGAGTTCTGGTGTGGCACGGCGAGAATCGTGGCTGACGAAGAGTAGAAACGGCTTGAAACGCACCCAGCCTCCCGTACAGTATATACGGCACAGTGTGAATGTGAATAACGTTAACCTGATTTATGGCCGAGGCTCTGCGAAACCTTTTCCGAATTTACATTAGACGAATACTAGGACTATGGAACGAAGGACGAGAAACGAGACGAGGAACGAACCATCCTGCTGACTGGCGGAACGTGAGAAAGGAGGTAGAAAATTGGGGTAGAGGCGAAGAGATTAATCCAGGCCAACGGAATCAAGGCTAACTCGATGGAAGCCACGCGATAGCCGAACAAGTCCTCTCTCTCTTTCTCTTGGTCATCAGCTGGAGATCCGTTTATCAGCGTGCACAGAATTAGATTCGTCCTCTGCAAACACCTGAAACGTTCCTTTTCTGACCGGTGCTTTTCTCACGGTTTTGGGAATCCTCGATTGCTGCGGTAAGTTTTTCCGGCGGGATCGAAGATCGAACGTGAGAGAACGATCGCGAATCGTTCGACGTGCTTCTTGCCTTTTGGAATTTCTACTCGACGATCGAGGAATTCGGTTAATTTAACTTGGAAATGGGTAGCTGGTATTCTGGAATTCTTCGGATAATCGCGTATGGATGTAATTGTAATTTAAATAGGTAAACTATGTATTCCGTCCAATATCAATCAGACGTGATTCTATAATTGAGTCTGATTCGATGATTGTGATTTAATTGTCATGGAATCCTGTTAATCCAGCTTGAGACGGGTACCAAGCATTCTGAGCTTCGGGGCGTTATTAAGTGCGTATGTGATTATAATTTAAATACCGAAATTGTATGTTCGGGGTGATATCAATCAGAAATGATCCTGTAATTGAGTTTGATTCGATGATTGGGATTTAATTATCGTGAAATTCTAGTGATCTAACTTGAGGTGGGTATCGAGCATTCTGAATTTGTTGAGGTAATTACTATCGAGACATTTGTTCAACATCAATCAGAAATGATTCCTTAACTGTGTTTCATTCCAGAATTGTAATTTTCATTCTCAACATCTTCGGAGAATTACATGTGTAATTATAATTTAAATAGCTCAACTGTACATTCCATCCAATATCAATCGACAATTATTCCATAATTGAGCTTGATTGGACGACTGTAATTCAACTATCGCGACATCCTACTAATTTAACTTGAGACGAGTACCAAGAATTCTGAACACCTTGAGATAATTACATATCGACGTAGTTATAATTTAAATACCTAAGCTGCATCCAACATAAATAAAAAGTGATTCGATAATTGCAATTTTAATTATTGTCGTATACCTCTCTCCTATCTTTCATTAGTTTTTAGTCATCCTGCCTCCTTTCCTTAACTGTCAACAAATCCGCATCATCCTAACGTTAGTCACCCCGAAACCTAGACCTCCACATCATCCTTTACTCATCGCTGAACCTAGACCTCCCCGCCTCTCCCTACATTCACCTCTGAGACCAACCCCTACTCTCGTACTTACCGAACCTATATCTAGAAACCTTTTCCGTCGAAACAGCAGATTTTTGTCTAGTGGGCTTCACGCACCGAACGTCACCGAACTGTCTAATAAAGTCGAATAGTACTACGCGCAGAATAGCTCCCTTATTTCGCCCCAGTTCCTGTCAGGCTCTCCTACCGCGTACCTATTGAATATAATAAACCAACGCAAGGAATCGCGAGCCGCGGAATACAACATTATCAGCAAACTTATCAGCTGAACTTCTGCAGATACCGAACTGTATATTGCATCCGATATCAATCAAACCTGATTCCATAATTGAGATTGATTCGATGATCGTAATTCAACTATCATGAAATCCTGTTAATTTAACTTGAGATGGGTACCAAGCACTCTGAACTACTTCCCGACAATTACATATAGACGTAATTATAATTTAAATACCCAAGCTGTACATTCCATCCAACGTGAACCAAAAGTGATTCTACAATTTAGTTTGATTCGATGACTGTAATTCAACCATCACGAAATTCGGTTGATCTAACTTCAAATGGGTACCAAGAACTCTAAACTGCTTTAGACAATTACATATCGACGTAATTATAATTTAAATACCCAAACTGTACATTCCATCCAACACCAATAATAAGTGAATCCTTAATCGAGTCTGATAATTCTAATTTAACTCGAGCTAAGTACCAAGCGTTCTAAACTTCTTTGCATAATTACATACTACATGGACGTAATTATAATTTAAATACCTAAACTGTACATTCCATCCAACACCAATAAAAAGTGAATCCTTAATCGAGTCTGATAATTCTAGTTTAACTCGAGATAAGTACCAAGTATTCTAAACTTCTCGAGATAACCAGGTACACACGGACATAATTCCAATTTATTAGGTTGGTGCAAAAATAACTGCGGTTTTCGCCACTAAAAACATGAGTTATCAGTCTGAAGTGAGTTGTTTTGTGACTACGTTCATGTAGTATACCATTTCAAAGCGCGAAGTTGGCTCTATCGATGTATGTCCGCGACTTGTTTCCGACTGTTTATTTGTAGCTGTATCTGGTCAGGAAAGTGAAGATGGAAAAAGAGCAAATTCGAGCGATATTATTGCACGAGTGTAAACTGGGACGTTACAATTTTCTCAAACCTGGCGAAGCTGTTACAGCAGTGAAATACTGTCACGAAATCGACAAAATGCATAAAAAGTTGAAAGATTTATGTCTGATACTGGTCAATCTGAAGGGACCTATTCTATTGCACGACAACGCCCGACCACGTGTCTCACAAGTAACCGTTCAAAAACTTAATGTACTAGGATACGAAACCTTTCTCCGACGGATTATCATCTCTTCAATCATCTGGAAAACTTTCTGCGTGAGAAGAACTTGAAAACTGAAGCAGCAGTCGAAAAAGAGTTCATCGACTCTAGAACATCAGAATTCTATAATACTGGAATAAAGAAACTTGTATTACGTTGGCAGAAATGTATAGATTAGAATGGTTCCTATTTTCATTCAATAACTTCATTTTAACACAAGATATATTATTTTAAAGTTCACACTTCGCAATTATTTTTGCACCAACCTAATAAATACCCAAACTGTTTTCGCCGGCGTCGGACCGTGGTCTCTTTCCACGTGGTTTTTACCGCGCCGCGGGATTAGGCGATTTCCTGGCGAATTGTTCGATAGGCCAGGATGATACTCCTGCTGAGTATCTTCTGTTTGTTCAAAGTGGACTGTTCTGTTCGGTGTTCAGACTTAGACTCTCCTCTCCAGTTCTTTCCATAAGGAGGAAAGCTCTGAAGAGGTGGCCTTTTCGCCTATTGGCTGTTGGTGCTGGCCAATTATATTTTTCCCTAATTGTCATCGACCTATCCGTGTGTCCGCAGCACGCTCCCTGCGGACTAGGCGATGACAAGAGGGGGCGAAGCTCGGCAAAAGTTTAAACATTTGAAACCGTAACGGGAATTTCCACCAGGCCTGGGACTTTAGAAACTCACGTTTTATGACACGTACAATTAGCTGTTGAGGTCGTGAACGACGTTTAGACCGTTTAGAGAGTAAAGAGACATTCTCAAAAACAGCTTTCTAACTTGTATGTCATGAAACGTACTAGCAATCTGCACGCCGGATGATTTCTTCCCTTGTCCAGATTGCTAGCCGCTATGGAACAAATGCTTAACCCGGGTTTCTAAGAATATTCCGCGGATTCCCCAGCGCCGCACACCTCAACCCGCAAGAACATATTGACATCCATTCTCCTTAATTTCCACCAGGCCTGGGACTTTAGAAACTCACGTTTTATGACACGTACAATTAGCTGTTGAGGTCGTGAACGACGTTTAGACCGTTTAGAGAGTAAAGAGACATTCTCAAAAACAGCTTTCTAACTTGTATGTCATGAAACGTACTAGCAATCTGCACGCCGGATGATTTCTTCCCTTGTCCAGATTGCTAGCCGCTATGGAACAAATGCTTAACCTGGGTTTCTAAGAATATTCCGCGGATTCCCCAGCGCCGCACACCTCAACCCGCAAGAACATATTGACATCCATTCTCCTTTAAGGATCACAGACCCTCGAAGGAACTCGCAATCATAAAAACACCCCGAGTGTCCTCCACAAACCTCCTTAAACCGAGTCCATCCCCGAAACAATCCGCGTAGGAAACACCTAACCGTAAAAAAAAAGCGAATCGAGTCAACGCGGTCGTAAACCAGTAGCTGTCTCCTCCTACCTATCAGGATCACACCGTGGATATCTAAATCCGTGTAACCACGACACAAGTCTGTTTCTTTCATCCTGTACATCCTCCGACAGTATCCTCGAACCATTCACCCTACAAAAAAAAAAAGGAAACATCCGCGACGTTACTCCACGTCCGGCCAGAGAACGTTGTCTCCCCTCGGTTCTCTTCAGAGACGTTCGACGGACGAGGTAGCGGCGTGAGATCGGAATACGAAGTGTCGAAGGGGATAGCGGTTCCGGAAGAGAAGCCAGAGATAGTGGAGGCGAGCAACAGAGGCGAACGGATGCCGATGGTAGAGAGGAAGAGATCGCAGAGAGGAACGGAGGCGCCTGCGCCCTCGGCTATACCGAGTTTCTGCGTACGTTTCCATCAGTCGGGTCTTCAACTCCGGACCGCGAACAACCAGTGATCGGGACCGCGTGTCTTCCGCACGGTGGCTAACACCCTTTCGACGGGGACACTTCGAGACGCGAGGGCCAACAACTCCGCTATCCTCCAGTGAAAATCCCAGGCAAAGTGTCGCCGCGAGAAATCATCGTACGCGGTTTTCTTCTACGTTCTCCAATCTTCGCGTCGCAATTTTTCTCTTACACGCAGGAAGTTATTATTTTTCTGAAGGGTTGAAGATCGAAGGAGTTCGAAGTTGAAGTTTCCTGCACGCGTTATTCGTTTCACACTGTGCTACTCCTCGAGTATTCTCTCCCTTTCTCTCTGTCAGAATTTTTACCGGCCACGCTCCGCGATTCACTCGCGACGATAAATGATCGAGCAAACGGTCAAACAGAATTGCCTTTGATTCGAAATTGAGGAACAGAAGGTGTAACGTTTCTTGTTTCCGCGAGAAATGTGTGCGCGCGTGGACAGGATTGAAGATCGTTTCGAAATAGGGGACAACGTGTTTTCACTACGGTCATCCTGTCAAGAAGGATCAAAGGGTGTGATCGTTAACGTCGTTAGCGCTAATTAATCACGACCAGACGGATAAATATCGTGTATCGGGTGAGGGGGGAAGGACGGCGTGATAACCGGCCGCGAGCCGGTGTACGGCCGTGTCTGCCGATAATTATGAACAGGCTAACTCATTAGTCGCAGTCGACGTTAACGGCCTCGTTGCGAACGGCGTCGCCCGTTCCAACCGCGTTCCTCTAAGCCGTTCAATTGTTAATCGGGGTATACGCGCCGTGACACCGTATGGAAAGAACCTTCGGATACGCGGTAATTGCCTTCCAAAGTAATTAGATCTCATCGTTACTCTGCCCTTTGTGTTCCCGGAAAACGAACAGAATTACTTGTAAAATTAGCAAATCCTTGTGAAACGATGTAAACACTTTAACGTCGTACCTTTTTCCTCCCTAATACATACAACCGTGAACTCTTTCGCGAAAGAGGTTCCATTCATTAGGTGTGTTACACCGGGAGAGAGAAATTCGTGAGAAACGGGGGACAATCGAAGAGACTGGAAAAAAGGTTTCCACCGCGTTAGATTGGACGATCCATCATTCGTTCGTTGGTACACTGGTCGAATCGTAGCACAGACAGATAGACATAGGGAGATAGGGAGAGAGAGAGAGATCGGTACACAAGAGAATTCTATCCCTCCCCTTCTAGCTGGATGTCGCGTAATTAATCGCGAGACTTAATCGAGTGCCGAATTAATTGGGACAGATTTACGATCAAGGTCTGTGACAGTGGTCCACGATACCGTCCGCGATCATGAAGTATCACCGGCGCGTGCAGATGACCGCGCGGTGGTCGCAAATGAAAAAGACCGCACGGGAGCGTGGTTCGATCCGGGGACGTTAAAGGGACACGGATCGTACATCACCCCTAGGACACCAGCCAGAACGTGGTCCGAGCAAAAGGAAACGATCGAGCAAAACGTGCTTTTCACGCTCGACTCGGTTCCTGGCTTCCCACTCGCCTTGCTAATTAATCTTCTGCCTGTAACACTCGTGTCCTGCCGCTGTCTCCACGCGACGACACTTTCGCCGAAATAAAGAAATCGCCGACTCTGTTCGTGACACTGGTTCGATAACGAGTTCTCGACTGTTTCTCCGAGACATTCTGGACAAATGTAGAATGTACGTAAATTAGCGAACGGTATCGATTTTCTTCGATCGTTCCGGGAATCCCAATCGACGGAAAGACGGTAAACCGATTGTCCCGTGGGTTCGAGCCGTTTGAAGAACGGATCGATGTTGAGAAGGCGAGTCTACGTGACGGTCGAACATCGGCGAGAGAAGAAAGAGGGCGAAAAGTTTGCGGTTCCTCGATAGATAGTCTTCCGACAAAAGGATCCGATGGAATAAGGCGGATGGTTAAGCAAAGGAAGATTCAAAGGCTAGGAATCGCGAGTACAGGCTGAGAAACTTCCGTTGAAAAGTGCATCCCTATCTCGACCGCGTCCCGCCGGGGAAATTAAAACCAGTCGACGCGTACTCGCTGCAGAGACCAACCGGAAAGATAGAGAGGGGACAGTGTACCGCTAGAAGAAAGGGGAAAAAAACAAGACACGGGATCAAGGAAGCAGAGTCTTGACGGAAGCACAAAGTCGAAGAAAGACGACACAGGAAGATTAGCAAAGTGAAAAGATGTTCGATTGAACTCTCTAGACGCGTGCTAATTCGGAAAGATGCAGAATCGAGAATATCCGGAGAAGAAGCAGAAATTCAAGAGGAAAAAAGTGTGTGTAATCTGAAGAATCTCGAAGAGAACGAAGAACGATCGGAGAATTGTTGCAAAGGGTGAGACAGATAATCTTCTTTCTGGACAAACGAGGGGCTTGAAACAAGGTGGGTTGGAGAAAGTTCGGTGAAAATGAATGGTGACGAGTGAGAAAGGACGAAGAGAACGGTAACGTCCGAGTGAAAAGAGGCTTCCACGACAGACAGGAAATTGTAGAATCGTTGTTGGAAGGGGATATCCTGCGGGTGAGCCGGTCAGCCGACGGTGATGGCATGAGGACATTAGTAAGGAGGAGCTGCGGGTCCAGTGAGGAGGAGGATGAGGATGGTGGTGGGCGTGATGGTCCTTGGTCAGCTACTGACGAGGATTCTGCTCGCTGCCCATGCCGGGGATCGACTCGCGGCAGCTCGCAGAATACTCAGGGATGTGCCGCTGATAGACGGGTAAGTGGATGAAAATGAATTCAACAGGAGGAAAAAAGAGGTGGAGAGAAAACTGTTAGGTTATGTTACGGCGTGGTGTGGAACTTGGGGAACAGTATGTGAATTTCTTCGAAGTAGGTGTAAGGTAGGGATGTTTGGAATCACTGTGTATAAGACAATTAGCAATTTTAATTCTTACATTTATTGTGTGCACTGTAATTCTATTGGCTACCAAGTGGATATTTTTGAGTTAGATATGTATAAGGTGGAGAAATTTGGAATCACTGTGCATATGACAATTAGCAATTTTAATTCTCACATTCATCGTGTGCACTATAATTCTATTGGCTGCCATACACCAGAGCAATAAGTGTATATTTTTGAGATAAGTATAAGGTGGAGAAATTTGGAATCACTGTGCCTATGACAATTAGCAATTTTAATTCTCACGTTCATCGCGTGCACTGTAATTCTATTGGCTACCAGGTGGATATTTTTGAGCTAGGTGTAAGATACAGAAGTTTGGAATCACTGTGCATAAGACAATTGGCAATTTTAATTTACTTTCATCGTGTGCACTATAATTCTATTGGCTGCCATACGCCAGAACAGGAAATAAATATTTTCAAAATGAGAATACGGTAGAGAAATTTGGAATCACTGTGCCTATGACAATTAGCAATTTTAATTCTCACATTCATCGTGTGCACTATAATTCTATGGGCTGCCATACACCAGAGCAATAAGTGTATATTTTTGAGATAAGTATAAGGTGGAGAAATTTGGAATCACTGTGCATAAGACAATTAGCAATTTTAATTCTCACGTTCATCACGTGCACTGTAATTCTATTGGCTACCAAGTGGATATTTTTGAGCTAGGTGTAAGATACAGAAGTTTGGAATCACTGTGCATAAGACAATTAGCAATTTTAATTTACTTTCATCGTGTGCACTATAATTCTATTGGCTGCCATACGCCAGAACAGGAAATAAATATTTTCGAAATGAGAATACGGTAGAGAAATTTGGAATCACAGTGCATAAGACAATTAGCAATTTTAATTCTTACTTTCGTCGTGTGCACTGTAGTTCTATTGGCTGCCATACACCAGAGCAATAAGTGGATATTTTTGAGATAAGTATAAGGTGGAGAAATTTGGAATCACTGTGCATAAGACAATTAGCAATTTTAATTCTCACGTTCATCACGTGCACTGTAATTCTATTGGCTACCAAGTGGATATTTTTGAGCTAGGTGTAAGATACAGAAGTTTGGAATCACTGTGCATAAGACACTTAGCAATTTTACTCCTTACATTTCTTCTTCTCTTTTTATTAACACTATGAAACCCCCTACGTGATCATTAGCATAATCCTTACATTCATAATGTGCACTATAACTCTATTGATCCGCATCTATCAGAACAGGAAATGGATACTCTCGAACTGAGCATACGCTAAAGAAATTTGAAGTCACTGTGCATAAGAAAATTAGCAATTTCTAATTTTAAATCCCCCTTTCCAAAGAATCACCGCAAGTGTCCTGAAATTGCCGATCGTTCCGTACGAAAAATTTCTCGAAGCGCGAAAGATTAATAGTGATAAAGAAGGCAAAGTAAAACAGAATTAAAGGAAAGTAAAGTTAGCCTGAAGTGCAAGGTCGAAGTTCACCGAACTTCAAATCCCCATAAACTCTAATTCTCATTTTACAAAGAACATTGCACGGGCTCGAGTCTGTTAAAACAATTTCAACTTAGCAAGAAAATTAACTAGTGGCAAATTCGATATTGATACAAACGCAGAAGCGATAGGAAAGTTTCTGCCGGTTGCGTTGCGCTCGGTAGTTCGAGTTTAGGGATTTCAACGGTTCCCCGTAGAGGCTGAACAGAGCTGTCGTTCTCTCGGTGCTTGAATTTTTGGCGTGCGCCTCGTAAAATTGTTAAAATTTTAACGAATAACTGAAAACTCTAGTGTAATCGTTAACTGGAGTGCCGTTGAGCCCGAGAGAACCGCAAGGCACGAATTTATAGCCAGAGGAGAACAATGTCGTCGTAACGACGCGCATGGACGACGTTCTATAGCTGGAGCGTGCCTCTAATTACACCGGAATTAAGCTCGAAAGGAATGTCCCCCGTGTGTCCGATTCGCGATCGAGCGTCCAACGATTTCTCGTTGCTCCAAAACTGACCGAAACTTTCCTCCGGCATCGTACACGCCGGAACATTTTCTCAATTTCGTGCCATTCATCCGCACACACGCCACACCGCCCAGATACAATCTTTCCCAACGTGATCATATCGAGGCGGCAAATCGACGAAAATTTCTTTCGACAACAAGTGTTTCTCGTTTTCCTTCGATTCTCCGAAATAAACGAGAATTCCCGCGAACGACAGAAATTGAAAAACCTCGCGGTAAATAGAACAATTAATTGGTTTCTACCAATCTACCATCGGGAAAGTTCCCGCGGTTTTATGATGTCCTTTTTGGAAAAATATTGTTCACGCGGTTCGCGACGTATTAAACCAGCGTGATTCCCTTACGAACTTTTACGCAGATAAGGGATGATCGACCGAGAATGGGGTTGGATTTTCGTAACAATCAATTATTATTTACAAACAAGAGTGAAATCTAAGCTATCTTAAACTAGGAATCTTTATCATGTAAGTGTCTAGGAAGTCTATGTGAACTCGCGTTTTGTTTTTCAGTGTAGTGAGAGGAGTTTTTTTTTATACTGATTCTATGTCCGTCGGTTTTCCTTCACCTTACCTCAGATAAGGCGTGCCTTAGGTTTTTGAGACATGCGGATTGGTTAATGTCATTAGTCGGAAGTAGCGAGGGTGGTGGTTGATATTTTAACTGATAGGTTAGAAAAAATGCGGAAGGAGAAACAAAATAACCACCCCCAAGCAAACAGTCACTCTCAGGTAGAACACGTGCTCCCTGGGTGACCGTCGCGAAAATCCGCTTGCCTCGAAACCCGGAACGGTACAGGTAATAAACTTATGAAGCACTCTGAGGTGAACAATACATGAAAGAAATAAAGTACAAATTCTAAACCTCGGTCATCGGTGAAAAAACAGGGACTTATAAGGAATGCGATGGAGAATCAATGGCTTCATAAAGTTATTGTCTCTACCGACGGGTCAGGATTTGGAGAAATATTCGAACGATGCAAAATTTAGAAATCCTGACCCGGTTTATGGAGGGCTCTTTCCCCTTGGGGTAGTGCAGGTATGTGCCGCGTAACAAATATGACTTCGTTGAAATTAAACGTTTTTATTGAAAATAGTGTAAAATGTTCATTGTTAAGTGTTTGATAGATTGGTTAGAAAATTCATGCTTTGCGACAGTGACAATGTAACGCAATTATTATCCATCTCTTGTGGTTGTATAACACGTGATAATAAGTTCAATAGCAATATATTTTATAACAATAATTTCATAATAACTATAAACACATGAAAAATAAGCTGATCAACGGTCTCTTATTAATCAATAACAACGCGGTTTTACCGTTTTACTCCGTTTCTCTCTATGATTCGCTCGTTTTCCAAATCTCGAAGTGTTTGATAGATTGGTTAGAAAATTCATGCTTTGCGACAGTGACAATGTAACGCAATTATTATGCATCTCTTGTGGTTGTATAAGACGTGATAATAAGTTCAGTAGCAATATATTTTGTAACAATAATTTCATAATAACTATAAACACATGAAAAATAAGCTGATCAACGGTCTCTTATTAATCAATAACAACGCGGTTCTACCGTTTTACTCCGTTTCTCTCTATGATTCGCTCGTTTTCCAAATCTCGAGACGATTCGACAAACACACTACATTCACGCCATCACTCACAACATATTATTAAACCAATTCCACATCTCTAACTCATTCAACGCTTTTTGAAACACTGTCTTTTATGCGACACTGATCGTTCCAAAGAATCTACTAATGGTACCCAGTCTTAGGAAGATATAGTGAATTAACCAGAGGGATGCATACCTCCCACTTGAGTAGTCAAACGAAAATTAATCTCAATTTAGGATCCGTTAACACGTTCACTGCCACGTTGGTCACCTGTGACCGGAGATTGTTTCCTCGATGGAGGAAATAATTAAAATGAAGCGAATATGGTCGACTAAAAAATTTTCAACATCGTAGCTAACTTTCAGACAATATTTCGAATTAAACGAAAAAATAATAAAGCATAATATAATACTATGCTTAGAATAATGAAAATTTTCTCGTGGACCCCTGAGCAAAATATGTAAATCTGGCGCGGCAGTCAACGTGTTAACCCTTTCGTGACCAAATGAACGTGTTGCGTCGCGTCGCGAGTTTCCACGCGGTAGTCCGTTTCCGAGGTTGTAAGGCTCGGATTCACCCTTGTAGACTAAGGTACGCGGTTCCCGTGACGCGTTGTTCCGTGAAACTAATCAGGGAACAATAGTTCAAACCTCGATTGCTCAGATGGAGACCGAACGATGTCTCGTTTTGATGAGTGATTGAATCGTTTTCTAGTAACTCGTTTCGCACGACTGCTTGCGATGAGTTTCTAATGAGTGTTCGAGAGTGTGCTTGCGAATTCTCTTTTTCTTAAATCGTTTCTTTTCGCCGACCGTTTGCGAATGACTTGTCTCGCTTTCGACTGGTGAACGAATAGAATTTCTTAGACGACTCTGCGCGACGTGGTCGTCTTTTCTCCCTCCAAGTTTGAGGAAATTGGAAGAAACATGTTGATTGGTTTCACCCGAAATGTTAATTATCCAATCAACATGCCTCTTCAAGGTGGCGACCACCCTTCCGTACGCCCTTGGCGCGTTTCGTTTAGGAAGAGTGGGGCGATACCTGTACGGACGCGAGTACTTGGATGTCCGGCGATGCCGCGGTCCTTCTTCTGGGTTTTCCCTGATCGAGGGGGAAAGTTCCGTTGTCGATGTACCCTTCGGAAGAACCGAGTTTATGACGAGACTAGGCTCTTTCGGACGAAGAAAAATTAAATTTCGCCTCATTGTTCGAGGGTTATATTTGCCCATCGGTATAAAAATTAACGAAAAGCGTCCGTGCATGAAAAGCCTCTCGAATCGGGCTCGTCATAAACTGACAACGAAATACTCGCGTTAAATTGTCCTTTGTTCGACGGAACAGAACGCATACCTCATTTCAGAACTCGAACAAAAATTGATCTCAATTTAGTATCCATTAAAAATGCGACGATCGCTAAATAAATCAGAAATTTCAAAGAAACATTTCCCTCGGATATACACTACCGGCCAAATGTTTGGAATCACTGTGCATTGCAAGTTGCACAAACATTTTCAGAAAAGGTTAGCATTTATAATAATTTTCCAACGAATTTTTGATCATTCAAATCAATCGAAATGAGGTAAAGTGCTATTGATCTCCACAATATCAATTTCAAATTAATAAATA
>NW_017100216.1:7444-25811 GCF_001263275.1 Habropoda laboriosa | reverse complement strand
AGAGTAGTTTTAAGCAAATGTGGCGAGCATGAGAGAGAAAGCGGGCGACGAGCGACGATAGCCGGCGACAGGAGGCTCACAAAGGGCCTGGCTATAAAGTACGGCCTGCGAGGGATGAAAAGACAGTGTGTTTGGAAAAGTCGAGAGGCGTGTGTCAAAGTCAAATGTATTATAGTTGTTCTTATATTTTGTCAATAAACATCTATTTATATTTCTGATCCCACAAATATAAATTGGCAGGTGATTCAGAGACTTGCATTTCCACGTGCTTTCGATAAGTCCTCCTAACACATCAGCAAAAGTGTCTAAAACATTATGGAAATTACTCGAAGCAAAAACGTTCAATTTCACCGAAGCCGTGTTCCTTGGCAATAAACAGGTAAAAACCACGAAAACTTTCAAAACGCAAGAAACTCGCCTACAACTCCCGGCCACAGTCAAGCCACGAAAAATTCACCGAAGAAAAAGTCGCTCCTGCGAAGACAGTATTTACCGAGAGTATCTATCGAAGATTCACTCTCAAAGAATCGCTCCTTTATCGTCCGCGTGACGAGGGACGAGAAACGAGGAACGCGGCTCAATTGGACGAAACTCGAGAGTCGCGCATTTTCCCGGGGATAATGAAAAAGTTTCGCGAGCGCGGCGAAAGAAAAGACGTTAATGGAGGCGAGAGAATTAAACGGACGAACATAGGACAGAGAAGACAGTGGGGGAGGGGAAAAACAACGTGGAAGAAATTGAAACGAGGAGGAAGGTTGGAGAAGTGGATGGAAAGCATGGAAGAAATAGAAACGGGGATAGAATTTAGCTCCAAGATCGCCTGTAGCTATCCGGTTTCTCAGGTTACTCTCTCCTACGTCACTGGATGGATACGAATTTCCGGTTCCTCGTGTGCCTCCTCTATGGTGCGCTACGTTCGCCCTATACAACCCTCGTGTTTGCGTATTTCGTCGGTACGCGGTTAGTATCGGTGCCTGACCAAATAACCTGTCGAATCGAAAGGCAACAATGGTCCCGTTGTCGTCGCGAAATTTCAATCCAACGATCTTCAAAAAAGGATCATATCGATCCTCGTGGATCGTTCGAAAGAAAGCTTTTGCACGGTCGTTTCTTGCGGTAGGTTACAGAACCGTGGTTATTCTTGAGCGTATAACAAGTACTTCATCTAAAGTACTTTGCATTTAAATAGAGAACTCATCGAGAGATGAGTTCTCTTCCCTTATCTACGGACTTCTCGAAAATAAGCCAGTGGCTGGCGATAAAGACGAGAACGATCCTTTTGTTGTTCGCGAATTACAGTTCTCTCGGACTATAAGCGTAGACCTCTCTTTCACAGTGAACGTGGGTCCCGATAGAAATTCGAGGAATCCTCCGTGGTAAAAAAAAAAGGAAAAACGAGGGTACGGGGGTAGTGGAACAGGAGCGATTTCGCCGATTGCCGACGAGCCGAAGGCGATTCGTTACCGATAACGAGTGAAAGCCTCGTCGGGCCTATTGTGCCTGGGTATAATAGTTTGCATTTTTCCTACGGTACCAGCTCTGACAGGGGACGGTTCAAGAGCTTGCGTAACAACGAGCGTCGCCGCGTTGTTCGCGAGACCGTAAAAATGGATGTAACCGTTCGACGGAATTTTCGTGGCTGGCCAATCTGTGCATTGTGACAGCTGGTCGGTTCGTTTAGGTATGCGAGAAACGCACGGTGAAACAAAGAGGGAACGGAGAGGCGTAGATTGGAAGAGCGAGAGAGAGTTGGAAACAAACTTCGTTTTTACCCCCTTCTTCGGTTTCACATGTGAAATACATTTTTTTTCCATTGGCTTGTTATTTTATCAGACTGTGTTTCTAATAGTGGAAATTCGTTGGAAATACGAGAGGAATAAATGTGTGTGCGTAGGTAGGTTGGAATTGTACAAGAGTGTGCTTTAAAGGAGCACGAATAAAATTCACAAGTGTCGGTTTCTTCTGACAAACAAAATTCAACCCGTAATTATCGTTGTTTGCTTGCACGGCTATTAAACTATAAACCGACAACGTTTCGTGGACGAAAGCTCGGCATTTTTTCTCTCTCTTTGTCCTCTTTTTGCTGGGGGAAACACACGCGAGGGAAATTCGCGAAAATATTCCTCGGCAAAGCTGATAACCCGGTTGGACACCAGGCTGTAATTACGCCGTTCAACGACTCTGCTTATAGCGTTCATTGCCGCGCGGAAATATTTAATTACCCGGACCGTTTAGAGGCACGGTACCGCAAACGACTGGTCCGCCTGGTCTGAGAAGGAAAAGGGGTGCAAAGGCGGCCTCTGCCTCCTCGTCGCGACTCTTTTCAAACGTTTCTCGCCGAGGGGAAAAAAAGGAGAGAGAGAAAGACGCGATAAGGAGGTTAGGTTAAAGTACGTTCCGGTCGTTCCATCGTTTTGGGTTGACCAAGACACTCGCTTCGTTCCCACGAAAATTCGAGTAATTCTGAAAATTTAAGATTCTAGCAGCTTTCTTAGAGTTCTTACCTACTCGTGTAGCTTAACCCTTTGAACTCCTTTGTCGAGTGTGACTCGATGTCAGTTTTATTCACAGGCGAATACGATCGATCTATTCGGGCTTCTCCGATGAACGTCGAAAAGGGGTGGTGGAGCGTTTTTGTTTTTTCCGGAGGCTAGGGAAGCGGCGTGCGTGCCACGGGTTGTCAGTTGTGTTTCTTTTATGTTCTTGTATAATTAAAGTTTATGTTAAATTCAACCGTCTCGGTTTCTTCCCCGTCAATCTCGATTTCCCAAATCCCACATGAATGAAGTAATTTTTGAATTGCCAATTTAAATACGTATTATATTTCGCGATATCTTTTTTACCTGGATGAGCAATAGGTACACATATATGTGACCCTCAATGCTATTTTCAATATGATTAGTAAAAAAAAATTGTTTAAATTAGTTCCTATCGACCAAATGTCTTTTGAAGTGCATTTCAACCTAAAATGCTTAAAATAATATAGAGTTATTGAAAAGAATATTTTTAAAAAAATTAGGAGTTCAAAGGGTTAATGTTTCTTTTCAATCTTTCGAGATTGTATTGTAGGGATTATTTGAGGAAATCTCGTGTGAGCGATTTTTATAAATTTCATAAATCAGTGATTTTGTAAAAATTAGTAAATATATTCGGATGAGACTTGCAGAACTCACAAAGCTACGCTTATGTTTGGCTTTTGCTATAGGTTTTTCTCTCATTGCCTCGCGTATGCATCTTCCACGCCCTTTATTTTAGGGGTTTTGGGTGAATAGATGGGTTTTGCTTAATAATTTAAGGAGTAATAACATAAATATATTTTCACGAGACTCACAAAGCTACGCTTATGTTTGGCTTTCGCTATAGGTTTTTCTCTCATTGCCTCGCGTATGCATCTTCCACGCCCTTTATTTTAGGGGTTTTGGGTGAATAGATGGGTTTTGCTCGATAATTTGAGGAATAATAACAAGTGCATGTTTAAATAATTATACGAATCACTGTAATGTTGGTTGCAATGTCTCTCCCTTGCAATACTCCGTGTTCTAGCTTTGATTCTCGCACGCGCCGCTTTCACCCTCGTTTATTCTCGCACCTGAACATTCTCTTCTTCTCTATTCTACCGTTCCTTTCACTCTATGCAAACATTCTTATCCGATATTCGATCACGTCCACCCAAATCCTTGGATGGCCATCTTTCGTTCACGCGAGATTCTCCAGCACTCTGTCCCAAACACTCTTCACTCGCACCTCTATCGCTCTGGCTCAAACATCCCCCATTTCACACTCTGACTTGTCGTGAAACTTCAGTTTCCACAATATCTTGCCTTCACTTTTTATGATAAATTAGAGTGTTCGTAGACAGAAATATTCCAAAATATTCGATTAGACCTCGCAGCAACAAGTCTCCAGTCTTAGAATATCTACCGTAGGACCCCATATAACGCGATCAAAAAATACTACCCCTGTGCAAGTCCAATGTGCAAAGTTCAGTGTGACAGTTCGTCCAAGTCCAGAGTGTTTTTAAAAGAGCGCTGTTTCACTGTTCAGTCCCTTTTATACATTGTCGTCTGTCCAGAGGTGTGTCTTAGTGAAAATTGGGAAAACGGTGGGAAAGGTGTTCTGTCCAATGGAGGAGGTTAGAAGTGTTCGGAGGGATCGTGGTCCTGTCGGTCACGCCCTGTAGTGGGGCTGGTATGTCAAGTGCAAGTAGCGGTGCATCTGTACGTCAAGGATAAGGTAAAATTTTTGGTGTTCAGGTCGTCCCATTGCTGTCCACGTTTTAGTCAGTCCCTGGTCCGAAGAATAAGATTACGATGCGTCAATTCGCTATTGAGCAGGAAAAGCCGGACACTTAAAAACCCATTAAGCGTCTGGCGGTTGTTCCCTGATTGTAAAATTAACAACATGCTCCTCAAAAATAGCGGATGTGCCGGCCGTATCGTAAACTTAGGATAATTCGTTGTCTCCAGCAACGAGTATGACGTGATAAAAAAAAAGAACGTAAAAATTCTGAATTTGAAATTTTGTAACTTTGGGTTAATTAATATTGACCTAAAAAGCGATGTCGGTGGAACTTAATTTGAATGATATTTCCCGCTTTATAGGGACTTCTATTGCATTTGAGAGTAAATCAAATTTACGAGAGAATCAAATTTACCGGTACACATAGTATTGAGAATAATAAGAGAAATCTGTGCAGAAAATGCGAGAGTCCTCTCGAGAGTAACTACGGCAAAAAGCTCTGAAACGAACACGTACCCTTGGATTATCTAACGAGAGTTTGAACGAACCTTAAAAATTTTCATAAAAATCGAAATTGTCAAAGGAAGGTAGAGGAATATGCAGAAGCTTTACCGTGGATAATGCAGTCTGAACGCGTGAAGGCTTTTCGTTGAACATTATGATTCTTCCATAGGGCCAGGATACGGGACGAGTTCAAAGTTCCGTGGGCGCCGCGACGACGTACGGTCGTATCCGCTCAGCGGCGCATAAATGTATAAGCACACGAGCAACGTACACGCGGAACAGCGTGCAAGTAGCGTCCACGATGATGCTTGAAGCTTAAAAGCAGAAAAGGAGATTTAGGCCGACGCCGAGTTGGCCAAGTTAGCGCAATGCTGACGGAAGTGGATGGAGGGACGTGGCAGCTATCGGGCTTGGAACATGGATGCGTTCGTTCCGACAAACTGAATTAACCTTGCTCGCTTTTCCCTTCAAGGTTTCCAAAAATTTCCACGTATATACATACGTTTGATCCTTCATTCACCTGACTTTTTTTGGGGAACATTTGCACAAAATTATTCATAAAAATTTTGTTTATTGAGCTATTTTTTTAGCGGTTTGGAATGTGGATGCGCTCGTTTCGAAGAACTGAATTAACCTCGTTCGCTTTTCTTTGCAAGGTCTCCAAAAATTTTCTATATATAGGTATAACATTTGCACAAAATTATTCATAAAAATTTTGTTTATTGAGCTATTTTTTTAGCGGTTTGGAACGTGGATGCGCTCGTTTCGAAGAACTGAATTAACCTCGTTCGCTTTTCTCTTCAAGGTTTCCAAAAATTTCTGCGTACACCTAATCCTTGCTTCACCTTATTTTCTTTTTTAGAACGTTTACTCAAAATTGTTCAGAAACATTTCTTTTTGTTGAACCTTATCCAGATAGTCTATTTATGTAAAGTAGACAGACAATCAGATTCTGTTAAAGGCTGTAGTTTGTTTCTAGAACAAATTTTCAAAAATATTTACAACTTTTTGAAAACTTACTTACTGTGCTATATTCCGGATTGTAAGGAGTAGCTTGTTTTGTTGAGGATGGTTTTAAATAAACAGCGGAAATGACTAACTTTGTCAGGATTAATAATAGTATGCCTGTTCGTTCGTGTGACTCGTAATACTCTACACTCCACGATACTTTCCGTAATGCTTTCTACAACACTTTCTGCCTCGAAACATTCTTCCGCGTCTTTTTATCTTCGGCGCTCCTCTACTTGTTCGCGTGGCCGGGTCCTTACCTGACCCTTGTCGCGACGTGTGTGCGCCAAATGTTGCGCCTGGGCCCCGGCTTTCACCCCAGCAACCCCCCATTTCCGGGTGTTCGAGGAGTTACGGGACACCCTGTATACCTCATAATTTACTATTAATATTTGAAACGTAAATACAGACATGCAGTATGTTAAGGCGTATCCTGTAGCCGGATTTAGCGAGTCAAGTGGTCGCCGTCGCAGGCAAATATCGCTTTTTCAAAACACCACAAGTGTTTATTGCGTTGCCTGCGACACTTAGTCCCTAGGACCAGCCGTAAATCCTGGAGTCTCCGAACGGAAAATAGAAAAGTGGTCCACGACTTTTGGGCCACTTGACTTTAACAAAGCCTAGAAAAGCGGAGATTCCACAGGATTCCCACGCATCCGTCCACCGAACACCTTCTCTGGTCGTTGTTCACCCCACCCTAAGATAACGCGATAAGGGCAAAATGGAGGGAGGTTGCGATGCACCGGAGTAAACTGATTGGTGATTTAGAAAAGGAAAAATCACCAATCAGGGTGTTTTTGGGAAAATAGGAGTCTTCGTCGAGGGAAACCGCAGAGACTCCAGGAGAAACACTTGGCCACTCGCAAGAGAAACACCTCTCACTTCGCAGTAGAATTTATATCTTGAATTAGTTGTAGAAAATAGAGCATAAAATAGAGCAAGAGAAACACCTCTCACTTCGCAGTAGAATTTGTATCTTGAATTAGTTGTAGAAAATAGAGCATAAAATAGAAACTTAGTGTTTCAATGAAGAAACTGGTCTTTCGTAGCCTTAGAACATTAGTCGGCACACACGTGCAAAAACCGGCAACGCTTGAACGATCGAAAGATCAACCGCAAGCCCTAACATAGAGTCTGATGGACTACTACTGTTTTACTTGTGTAATCAAATTATTTAAATACCTTTTCCTTTCTTCCGAAAAATCTTTAACACTTTTTACCTACTGTAATTCAGTCGACACAATAGAAAAATTCACAGAAGAAATTTCAAAATATTTTTCAAAACAACTACGCGCGAGTTCATTGTCCTCGCCTTCACCGCACAAGGGTTAAACTATTTTGTTTCACCAACGATTAAACGAAACACTGCACGACCCGTGTCACCGGTTATACACACCATTTTTACACCGTCCCGTTTAACTTGTTTTCAATCGCGTGCAATATTTTTTACGTTCAACCGAATACCAGACGTTGTTATTTATTTCAAACAAATTGTTCAATTCATCGTGTACATTCGTACACCTTTTATTTCCCGTGATAAATAACAGCTTCTATTCGTGCAATTTGAATTTGCACGGTACCATTTCACAATGTAAATCGATCACACCGAAATAATTTCAATAAACGTGTGTGTACCGATTGATCGGTTAAAAAAAGAAGGAAAACACAGGGAGGAGCAAAAAAAAAAAAATAAAGAAAAAAGGAAGAATTCGACCTGACGAAACTGTGCAACGTGAAACGAGATAGAGCAATCCTCTCGAAAGAGACACGAGGGCTCGTTACGCAGTCTTTGCGCGGTAAGAAGCGGAAGCTGGCGTATGCGCGCTTTGATATTCCCGGCCGTACTCGATGGGCTCGTAACCGTATTCGAAAAGAATGCGGTCCACGAGGCAATGATAACGATCGCAGTAGCCGTAGAAAAAGATTATCGAAGCCGCGGCACGTGAAACTGCTCGATGTACGATTATTGCGCCCCTCTCTTTAGAAATCCAGAAGAGAACCGCTTCTCCCCGATTTCCGGAGGGTCTGTTAAAAGTGCCGCGTAAAATCGAAGGTTCTCTCCTCTGTCCCGTCAGAGCCACGCGTTCCTCTAGTTCTACGCTTTTAAAACGAGGAAAGGGAGAAAAAGAAAGAGAAGGAAAGCGTGTGCGCGCTGTAAATCCTTTCATTCACATGGCGTATTGTAGCTAGAGCTTACAAAACGCTCTATTCGAAACGCGTAGAAAAGTGTGTTGGAGATCAGAGAGTACCGGATATTCGCAATTTCGCGGGAATTTTTCCCGAAGTAGAGAATTATTCGTTAATGTGTTTTACACGTGCACAAATAATCCTGGAAAATGTGCAATTTTCTTTAATTATTCTCTGTCACGCTATTCACATTGCGAATTTATTGCGAAAAAATAAATTTTTCACACTGTTCTCTTGACGCCTATAGGCACTTAAAAAATTTTCTGTACCCTTGGTGTCTATAGGCATTCTGAAAATTTACTTTTGCACTCGCAATTTTTGGCATACTTTCACCTTAATTTAATCCTTAACTTTGCGCACTTCCACCTTAATTTAATAAAATGACAAGTTTGCAAATTTTTTACAAATTCTGCGGCCGCGATTGATCTACTATCTACCACGCGCTTTACGTACTAAAACCTGCCGCAGCGAAAGGGTTAAGACGTTACCGCAGACCTTTACTCTCTCAGACTACTTTGGCAATTTTATTTATTAAATCACAGTGTTGTCAATATTAATTTATCGTGTTAATAAAATATTAGAATTCTTTTTAATGAAAACAGTGCACCACTTGCTGTCAATTCAAGTTACCCCAACGCTAAAGCTTCCAAAAGTCTTCATATATATATATAGTTACAATAGTGAAATAAAAATTCGAATTCCTCTCTGAGAAAACTGATTTGTAGTTAAAGGGTTAAATTACGTTCCGTCGTCAGATACAGTATTACATATCGGTACAAATTTATGTACTCGTCATACTACAAGATTCAGGGCTGAATAATTTTGTAACGACTGTTTACATTTGCCTCGTATTCCCCGAGTGTCCTAATATCTACAAACGAAATACGTGACCCAACGCTGAAACAAACCACACTCCACCTTTCCTCTCTCTACCTCTAATTCTCGCAACTTTCTTTCGTGAGAAACGCTCGAAAGCTCGATTTATTTTTGCGGCTAAGGTACTTTCAATCCACTTCAAATCACTCCTGTGTCGATTCGAAACGATTTTCTTTCGTCGCACTCGAGCTAGCTGATCGTTCCAGTTTCGGGACGAGTAGAGAAATTAGAGAACACCCGAGCAACTTCACCCCTTTCTCTCCGCGCTTTTTCCCTATTTCCTTCGCCTCCACGTTGTTGGCGAAGGGAAGAAAAAAAATTTAGAATGGATGCCGGTGGCGGAAGGGAAGAAACACCCTTCGAGAGGTAAGAACTACCGTCTTGGGAACGATGAGACAGTATCCGAATTGTTTTTGCGACAAGCGAAAGTCTGCCAAGTCTATCGACGATGCTATCTCTCCGAGCGTGTCCTACCTTTCGACCTCCGGTCTCTTTCTCAATTCGAAACAACGCTTTCTTTCTCGCTACGACCTTCTTCTTCTTTTTCCTTGTCTCCAGTTCACTCCGCGGAGAAGAATTTAAGATCGACGCTACCGTGGAGGCGGTGTTCTGATTGATTAATCGCGGAATTGTGGAGGAAGCGGTTCGTCTGTTATGCGTTCAAAGGAGTGTGTAAATGTGTAATCGAAAATTTTGCGACGGGGGATGTAACGATTGAATTTTAATGAGAAGTGTCTGAGAATGTATTAATACTAGATGCACATTTTTTTAATAAAGTTTTTTGTACGAATCCTTTTATTTCAGCTATTTTTTACAGATTTTAAGAATAGGGAACTAATCCCCTATTTTTCTATGTATGTACACGATGTCTTTTTTTACACGGCTTTTTCTGTAATTGGGTGTACTTGTCAATTTTATTTATAAAAATGAACCTGACGTAACTATTTTATTTGTTAACATTTTCTAAGGTCTCCCAAAAAATCAGCATTCTCTTTTATTTTCTGCAAAGATTGTCACCTACTGTCACCGTCACATATATTGTAGTTGCGATAATAAAGCAAAAATTCAGACTCATCTCTGAGACAAGTAATCCCTACTTAACACATTAAGGACCGCTAAGAAATCTATAAGACATACGCCTAGGACCGGACGTTTTTGGGCAAGCTTGCACGTTACTAAAATCCTCATTACTTGTTTATTTATGAAGCAATTTTTGCGAAACTTTCAGAAATTGTAAAATAGGATGCATCTTAGGTATTATTGAAAAAAAATTATGTTTTTTAATAATTATCATAAAATTTTATTTAAAAATCAATTTTACCAAAGTTTCTAGTACTTTTTTAAAGTATGATATTGCGTGAAAGATTTTTCTCTATGAAGAGGAACCATACAAAATTTACATATATATCTTGATTCGCTTCGAAGACGAAGACTATTCGAATCACCAAAATGCAATGCAACGTGTCGAACTTTCTCTGAGACTAAGCTGTTTTTATTTCGGGTTCGTGCATTTATACAGTCTTTCATAGCTTGACCTGTACGGTTTCCACCAATGGGATTGATCTCTTCGGTGTGAGATTTAAACACTTAAATGGACAAAGTAGATACAATGTATCAAAGTAATTGACATCTAAAGACAACGTGTAGAAAACACGGGTTTGTCTCGTGATCCGTCCGTAACAGACGGGTCGCGCAGCACGAGAAAATTCGTGAGCGGTCCGTGACAGATGGGGCGCGAAACACGAGAAAACTCGTGAGCGGTCCCTAATGTGTTAAGTATTAACAAAATAATACCAAGAGAAAAATAAAAATTTCTGCTTCGCCAAAAGGGTACGCATAATTTCAGACTCTCTGTTTCCCTAATTAACACGTCTCATATTGTCCCCTACGCAGACACAACCAAAAAAAAAAAAAAAACGTCTAAAAACAATAAGTATTATACCAGACATGAAACATACTTTAAAACCGTTCTCCCTTAAACCCGCACACCAATCCACGGAAAAAAAAGAAAAATCCGTTCGAAGCGAGAAAAATCTGCTGGCTACACGAACCACGGTGGCTGGTTCCTCGTAGATGGAAACAACCGTCGGGGTAGTTTCGTATCGACACACTGGTTCACTCCGTTTAATTTCGCTCACAGTTAGCTGGCGGGCGTGTCCGCCAGCCGGGTCTGGTTTAAAGATCGTGTGCAAGCGCGGCTCGTTCCCCCGATAACGGGCAAATGTGAAATATACCTGCGTCTACGTGTGTATGTGTGTGCCTTTTGCCCTGTCGTTAATTCGACCAGTCTAATAAAGTCCGACGAACTTTAAAGTTTCACGCGTGACCCCGTCTCCTTTTCTCTCACCCCTATCTCCTCCTCCATCTAAGAATTTCACATTGTAGCATCGTTAATTAAAAAACCCCCGGAATAATAGTGAAAGAAGGTGAAAAATTTGCAGGAGAAAAAATGTATTATATTCGACGAAATTAATAACCAGATAGAAGAGAGAGAGAGAGAGAGAGAGGTATTGTTGTATCGAAGGAAGTTTCAGCGGGTGTGTAGCCAGCCCGTTGCTGTTCACGGGGTCGCGCAAAGCCGGCCCGTTGAAGTTCCCGCCACGCGACTTTTTCACTCTTTTCACGTCGTTCTAATTAATTTTATTAACGAGCGTCGACAAAACCATCGACAACATCGCGGAACTTTCGGAACCGAGCGGATGTTCGTTAACGGTTTCGCGAGGCGGGCCGAATGGAAAAGAAGAGAAAAGGAGGGAGAGAGGTTTGATAACGATCGAAGTTCCCCTAGCGCGGAGAGAAAAGACTGTAGGGAGGTTTAAGCTTGGCCCATTGTAACGACACGCCGAACACCGGGAGTTAGAGTTTTGGTGTGCAGGTACGGTGGCTAGAGGAGGAATTATTAGCGGTCGTCCGGCGAATTGAATTTGTAAGAAAAGCGAAGATTGTAAGGAATCGGTCACCGTGAGATCGCGTTACGTTTTGCTTTTGCTGCCGCTGCTCTACGTTGTTATCGAATATTCGTAGTAACGCAGTATATAACCGTTCACGAAACTTTCAGCCGTGATATTATCTTTCGTCGCGGTCTCGACTGTCTCGTCGAATGAATGCCCGTCAGCGACGAAATTTCCGCTTCGTCCATTTTTAATGAATAATGCAGACACTGCTGGCTGCTGCTGGGAGACCGGCAGACAGCGCGCTTCACGGGGAAACGATACGGAAATCTTCCGTGTACACCCGCAAACGTCGACGTCATTTAAACGGCTCGCGTGGTAAACGAAATGCAAAATAGGAGTGCTGGGATCGTTTAATAGAAATATTTGTCGGTTTAGATCAGAGTAACTTTAATTGGAGTTTGTTGGTGGCTGTATTGGCGAGTTTGTAGGTGAATTGGTGCAAAATTTTTAGGTTCCACTGAAGATTGTTCTACTGCAGTTTCTTTGATGTGGGTGATGGAGCACCAATGAGTCGGTTTTTCGAGCGTAAGTGAAAATTGACACGGGTGCTCCTAAAAATATCGAGGCGCTAACAAAGTAACAGAGTAAACGTTGTTTTTGCACGAGTTCGCGATGCAACGCGATCTATTTTACTAAAGACGGCGCGTTAGTGAAGGTCGTAACTCTTCACTCCGATGTTTCGACACCGCGTATCGTACAGTGTTTTTCCTTACGAACGTTTCCGGAGGTAAGGAATGATACTTTAGATGTGTCTTTTGGTTTTGCTTGTCCTCGTGAAGTGTCTTTTTTGAACTCTGTATTTTGTGGTGGTGCGTGGGTATATATTGGGTCGGTGTATGTTCTGATTGGTTGGACGTTGAAGGTGGTGGAAAGGAAGGTCTCGAAAAATGCGGAGGTGTGATTGGATATTAGGAAACTAGTGGATGGAGAACATGAGGGTGAAGGTGGTGTGTAAAAGTTGAAATAATTTGGGAAAAACCCGGAAAGGGGAAAGGGATAGGATACATGACCAGGAAAGGAATTTGTTAGGGGCTAGGAAGACGGCTGGAAAGGACTGTTTATTAGTTTATGATGTGTTAATGGCCGGTGGGCTGCGCGACCGGACAAAGACAATCGAACAAACGTTAAAGACAAAAATATTCAGAATTGTTGAAGCAAAATGTTTTATCTGTACTTCATGGAAAACTCGACATCCTAAAATATTAGAAGAAGCGAGTTCCTCTTCGCGGTACGTTTATGACACGTCTGCTAAATATGGTTTGGGGATGCCTGCGAACACCACAGGTATAAATGTGCACACTGTCACCACGTTTTGTAGGCAGTTCTAATTGTGCGCCCGTCTTGAGAACATCGTCTAAAATATAATTATTTACCCACTTTACTCCACACGAGTCATTTATTTAATATTGTTCAGGGGTTATATTAAATAAACTCGTATGGAGTAAGCTAGGTAAATAATTATAAAAACCACCATTTAACCCTTATGTCAGTAACCAGAATTGTCGTCCACTTTATCGTCCAATTTTAGCAGTAATAACAAGATTCTAAACTTGAGGCAAACAGAGATAAGAAATGTGCGAAATAACAACGATCTCGCCGGATATTTCAATCTTTTACCTGGAAGATCAAATATTTTCAGTGAGAATTACGCAAAAGGGTACCCGGTTATTGACATAAGGGTTAAATCACATCCCTACATATTTCTCTGAGCAACTATACGTCACATGAACACAGTGAACGCAACATCTAAATACAGAAAGTAACGCAGTACGGTAATGAAACTTGACCAGACAGAAATTATCGTGTTACATAGAGTTCTCGCTAAACGGGGGTGCTTGGTGAACAACGGATTAATGGTTGAAGTTATCGAAACTAAGGGGTGAACGAGGGCAAGAGGGAGACGAAGGATGAGAAACAGAGGTGGTTCTTCGGCAATCTGGCAAGAGGTCGCTAGAGGCAAATACAGAGGGTTGCTACGTGCAGAGGTTAATTTGCGGTATAACCAGTCGACGATACGCGGTCCGTGCACGTCTTGTCCCGTACCGTGTATGTAACACGTACAACACCGTAAAAGCCGGCCCAGCAGACACCAACTTCCGACGGAGTTAATGTACCTGCAACGTGTAACTCGATTTCGCGGAGTTAGTCGAAGGCGTCGATGCTGTCTTGGCGAGTCCGGCCTCGCGGGACCAGGAAATCGGATCACGGATCTTGGATCCCATGAAACGTGACTTAAAACTCCTATATCTACGCCCCTGCTGGCCTGCGTTCGACATTTTAGCGATGTCAATGACATCCATTGGCGATTAAATATGGACCACCCTGTGAATGAAGTTTCATTGTTCCATCGATGAAGTTCTCGAGAATTAAACGTGATTTTCCGTGTTAGTTTGCTTTGTAAATCTGAAATTATAATCTGGTAGACGGTTGCTTTTACTATAGAAAGTTTGGGGCTAATATCGAACCTGTTAGCTAGTTTTTATTAATTTGGAATTAATTTTGCAAGGCTCGGTAGAAACTTTGTTCTGAGTTAAATGTCTGCTACAATTTTCATTAATTGGGAATTAATTTTGCTAGGTTTAGTGGAAACTTTGTTTCGGTAAATTAAAATAACAAAATGTAATTATAGTATAGAGACGAAAGTTTGCGACCAATACCAAATCTGCTACCAATTATTTTTCCAATTCGAGATTAATTTTGCGAGGCTCGATAGAATCTTCATTTCGGTAAATTAAAGTAAGAAAATGAGATTATAGTATAGAGTCAAAAATTTGGGACCAATGTAGAATCTGCGACCAATTTAACCCTTTCGCGACTAGCGCCGGTTATATCCGGCATCCACTGAGCGCGTCGCCTCAACAACTCAAAGTGAAGATTTATTTTAAAATACAGAACAAGGCCTCAACCAATACATCCTTAAGTCCTCTGCTGTTCCAACGAAGTCCTCCAAGATTTTACACGGACACACTGGGAGCTCGAGAAACGCGAGACACTCATGGTGTGCACGACGACCTGTCCGTTAGTGGCGTATCGATGCCTAGTTCCGCCGTCGCGAAAGGGTTAAAATAAATTTTTCCAGGCACAATAACAATGTTCACGGTACCAAAAAATTCGTTAAACATTCCCTAAAATTCCTTCCTTCCTTCCACAAAATTCTTATCAATCTTACAATACACAGTGGTCCCAAACTTTCCTCCCACACTCTACATTCCCAAAAAAAAAAAAACAATTTCCAGCTAACAAACTGACAAAACTGTCACGGGTACACAGAAATAAACGACGTTAACTGGCACCGTCGACCGTAAATAAAAGTTTCAAAGGCTTCACATATCACTCGATTACACAAAACAGCAAATGAAAGGTAGCGCTAGCGTTTATGTGACGCAGGCCGCTAAACGTGATCGCTGAATTATTTGCGTGACGCATAGAGAAACGCGACACCGCGACCATTAATATCCCGCGCAATTCATTCAACCAAAGCTCTGCCAGGTGAGATAACCCTTGTAATGTAACGCAGATGTAACGTTAACAGCCGTGGTACACGGTTCCGGTACTCTGGCCAACTTTAATAACTTCATTGAGTCACTGCACGCAGATAACTGCCACGAAGGAGGGTAGCAAGTCAGACGAGAAGGTAGAGAGGGAGGGTTGGAAAATAAATTGTCGTTGCGGGGCGCGTATTAACCCCCTGGAAAGGAGTGGAGAAGCGCGAGAGTTGCTTCTCTCTGGTTGCGTCCTGGAGAGAAGGTAAGTTTAAAGAGGCAGTAACAAAGTTTACCGGATAGTCGGTGGATTTTACGCTGGATTAGATTTTATGATTTCGAGCCGGCTCGCGGCGAGGTGGAGAGCCACCGAAACAGTCCAGGTCTGCGGTGAATCGCTGAACAAATTAAAACGTAAAAGAAAAACTCACCGCTAATGCGCTGCTAGCAAGGCAGGCAAACAACCAAGCTTCTGCTCCGGCATTTACCATTTTGCGTGTCGAAAAAAGAGAGACTACCAGGTACTACTACCACCGCTGCCGCTAGACTGCTCTTTAACCCTTCGTCTGAGGAACTCGTCTGCTATTGAACGATTTAGTGCTCCCGCGAAAGTGGAGTCTGAGAAGGGAACTTGAAGCGTTTGATCTTTGAGGAAGTAACTCGGGGTAGCAACAGTTACATTCGAAAGGGAAATTACAACTTCCTTGGGTGTGCTACTCTACGAGCACGTATTCAGAATAGATTATATTTTGAATTTTTACTTTCCTACTGCGAGTTTCTCTGCTTAACGTATGCCCAGGCCGGGCCATAAAAGCCATGGGTCCGCTGACACCTATGAGTACACCTATCCTCCGATTTACACTGAAGATAGGTCCCTTAGAAAACCGTGTAAATCGAAAACAAACTAAAATGTGCATAAAATAAAACTAAATATATCTTAAAAAACATAAAAATAACGGTCTATTCGTGAAATGATAAAAATATATTGACTCGTTTCAGGACGACAGTGAAATTCACGAAACGCTCACTATTGCCAGCGTTTCTTACGACCCAAGTGTGCATTATCATTAACATAATTTCTCAATATGTAATCGTTGGATCACACCATGTATAGTCGGGGCTACGATATAGCGAGGTCGTAAAATCGGTCAGGCGTTAAAGTAAACATGTTTTAGCTGCCGGGACCCGAAAATTGACAGAGATACGAGCAGATAAGTACTTGAAACCATGGTCAGGACCGTACAAAGAATTCTTCTATCCAGCGAAAGTCAAACTGATTCTAATATATTTACTGAAAATTGAGTTCAGCTAGGACAATTTAGGGTTTTTTTCTTCTGGGAAAAGCCGCATTTGGAAGTACGGTTACAAGATGCAGATAGAAAATGCAAAAGGATTGTGTAGCTTTAATATTAACATATTTTCCATTTGTAAATGAAATACCATTTTCTACTTGAAGTACCAAATCATATGCTACCATTCGTTTATTGTTGGAACCCTCAAACAGACTGCAACACACGGCCTTGAGTGCCGCAACATCAATCGGTGCCGATTCTTGAGAGTTTAATTTACGACCTCGCTATATCGTGGCCCCAACTATATATGAATGTAATTTATTTTACACATAGAAACAAGAAGTATAAATTAAAAAATTTAACCAAAAATTTAATTACTGTCATCACTTTCCTAAACTATTAATCTTTTATTCCTGGTTGGTATGATGTCACTTTCATCACTCGATAGTACTTGATGCGATTCAAGTTCGATGTTAGATGAATTGGAAACAATTTCAGATCGGCGATCCTTGGTAATGAAATCCGTAATTAACAATTGTGTTTGGTTTTTGATCAAATCTTTATAGACCTCCTCATATTGAAACCGTGTAAAAGTGAAATCGTGTAAATAAAGTACCGTGTAAATCGGGGGATAGATGTATATGACAAATGTTTTTCCGCATTTTAAGTAGTCGTGCGACAACCCCGAACTGAGTAACTGTTTTTCACTCGAGTTTTCGCCTCAGTTTTTTTGTATTTCATTTCTGTCAATAAACGTTTTTTTTCTCTGCAGTCGATTCAGTCAATCTTTATTCGCTAATTAAAGATCCTCAATAGTACGTATGGCGATGATAGTTGAGACTTCTCGAAAGAGAGAACGTGCAACGGAGGAAATTTACGTTTCGAAATTGCTAAAGGTAATTCGTAACAGGAAATTGAAGATTTATCACACATATTGTTAACTAACGACGTGGTAAACGCCTCGTAAACCAATGCTCCGCGATTCTCCCTAAGTGAAACGACAGCGCAGCATCTTGAGAGAGATAAATTGAAACGGAGAAAATTTACGTTCCGAAGTACGCAGAGAAAATTGAACATTATGGTTAATAAACGACGTGTCAAACGCCTCGTGAACCAAAACCCTACGATTACAGCCCTACCTGAGACGATAGTGTAGCTTTTTGAAAGAGAGAAACAAAATTTACGTTTGGGAGTGGCTGAAGAAAATTCGTAACAGAGAATTAAAGATTTATCACGCATATGGTTAACTAATGAAGCAGTAAATTCCTCGTGAACCAATGCTCCACGATTCTCCCTAAGTGAAACGACAGCGCGGCGTCTTGAAAGAGAAAAATCGAAACGGAGGAGAAAATTTACGTTTCGAAGTACGCAGAGAAAATTAAACTGTGCTGATACTGTTAACTAACGACGTGGCAAAGGTTTCGTGAACCAAGGCTCCAGGACTATCTCTACCTGAGACGATAGCGCAGCATCTTGAAAGAGAAGAATTGACACGAAGAAGAAAATTTACGTTTGAAAATACGCAAAGAAAATGAATCATTGATCAAGTATACGGTTCATTAATAACCACATCCCTACTTGAAAAGGCAACACAACTTTTTCAAAAAGACAATCAGTGAAAGGGAGAAAATTGTCATTTCGCATACACCCGAAGAAAATTCCTAAGCGAAAATGAAACAACGGTTAACTAATGACGCGACAAACGCCTCGTAAACCAATCGAATTCTTAATGAACGTTTCACACGGTCAGCAGCCCGCTAAATTCTCGAAACGATCAAAACGGTGTACACGTAGAGAGAGGAGAGAGAGAGCGAGACGATAGGCT
>NW_017100216.1:0-7345 GCF_001263275.1 Habropoda laboriosa | reverse complement strand
CCCAACCACCTTATCGCGCTTTGCCAATTAACCCTCTCCGGTGAAAACGTGTCCCTCCACACATATACACATGTATATCTTATGTGTCTACGTGTGAGTGTATGTGTGTGACGTTCTACTCCGGCCGTTTGGCTTCTCCGTGGCAAACGGCGAAAATTCAGCGCCGCTTTCCCGTGGCATCGACGTCAGAGATATCTCGCCTCTTAGACACACGTTGCATCCGTTGAATATGCATGAACGGCTAATGCGAAAATGCTTGAAAAGTAAGTAGGAGGACGCGCGGGCGTACCGCGCGGTTCACATTCCTCCGGCGGCAATGGCGCGCGAGACTCGTAACCGGAAGACTTCTTCACGTTTCGACGACGCTCGAGAGGTAGAAGATATGAGAAGTCTGGTAGAGCAGAGATCGGGGGCTTGTAGGTATAACGCTCGACTAGCGGTGACGTTATCTATCTCTCGACCAAAGAGAGAGAGAGAGTGGGTTAGCTTTGTTCCACACAGCGACGGCGTAATTAGGGCAATTATGTTGAAAAAGACGTTCAGTCGAAAATCGTGGAGCGTCGACACTGACGAAGATCGACGAAGGAATTCGGTGTAATTTTGGCCCGGGCACTTTGTACAGCGGAACGTAATTAGGCCAATCGTGCTGGAAAAGCCGCTTTAATGGAGAACGATAAAAAGGAAGAAACGAGATATCGGCGTTCGAATCTTTCTCTTTTTCTCTCTCTCTCTCTCTCTCTCTCACGCCCTTTCGAGGGAGAGAGGACGATCGATGAAATTCACCTCGGTAGCAGAGGACAGGAGAGAGAGAAGGAAAAAAGAGAGGAGGAGAATAATTCGGCAGAGGCTATGACCAATAAGCGGAGGAATTTTTACGACACTCTGTTATCGATGAGTGCAAACACGAGCCTGGCTGTCAGCCAACCTCCGCGTACACTTTCCTGCATCGTCCTGCCGCGGACAGTCGATGGTTAACAGTCGTTTTCAAGGGTTTTGAGCAAGATTTTAAGTGATTTTTTAAGATGTTCGATACACGAGTGATACTTGGGACATTAACGTGTTCGATGCATAGAGGATTCTTAAGACATTGGCGAGTTTCCAGGTATTTAATGTACAGTGTTTCTGTGTAGTTAGGAACTACCCCTCGGCTTCGCGAAGAATTTATGTGCATTTGCATTCTTCCGGTGCAGTGACTCCCGCTAATATTCGTACACTCTTTGGAACAGCATAACTTTTTTTAAATTGGACTTAACGACTTGAGTTTTCTTGAGACGTTAGAAGGATAAGTATAACAAAGTTGTAAACAGTGACCTTTACAATTTTCTTCGCGATTTCCGCAAATTGCAATTTTTTTCAAATTTTTCGTGCGCGTCATCTAGTATACTAACCCTTCCAACTTCTTAAACAAACCTGAAGACGTCAGGTGCAATTTGAAAAAAGTTATACTGTTCTAAAGAGTGTCCGAATATCTGTGGGAGTCGCTGTATGTACACTGCGTGCCACAACTATGAAACCACCTCGGTATTTTCATTTTCCATATATTGTGGGTAAAACAATACAAACGAAGACCTTCAAAGACCTACTAAGAAACAATGTTTCCCCAGAAAAGGATAGAATATTGTAGTATCGGGGCCTCCATACCCAAAAATAGGAAACCGGCACGGGGGAATAGAGAGGGAGTGGTTGGCGTAGCGCGCAAAGCCTCGGCTGCTAAGCCGACCAAGGTACAGAAGAAACGTCAACCCTTGCGATTCGAGATACCTTCACACTAAAATTTTTGTATATCACAAAAATCTCAAACAAGAAGAGGGGTGTTAGGATAAACACGAATTTCCACCGCTCCTCGCGCTATGGGTGGAGGGACATCTTCACGCCGAGCTTCAGATTTTCCTAAAAGCAGTTACTTCAGATTATCAATTTTGTTAAAAGTTGATCTTCGCAGTAAAAGAGTTATTTTTGTGAACGGAGTGCAGAGATTTTGAAGTCCCTGTTAGGCTGCGGCATAACAGTACATCGAGCCAAACACAAGGCTAGGTGTCCCTTTTGAGAGTGAAACTGTCGCGAGCTGCTCTCGAGAGTATCTCTCAACTGTCTGAGAGTTGATTGTTGCGACTTCGTCTCGAATGGATGCAAAATCGTACGGCTGCAAATAGGATAGTTGCTTTGCAAACACGAAGCAGTTCAAAAGACCAATGACACACGATCTGAAAACAAGATCGTTTTTAAAGAAAATCAAAGTGAAAGCTCTGTAAATATTAACTCTTTGCGGTCGAACTCCGGCTGTTTTTACCTTCTGAACGTTCTGTGGACCCTTTGCCTCCAGAAACGGGTAAAAAAAAAAAATGCACACAGTTTAAACAAACTCGTTTGAATAAAATTCATACGTTTTTAGACACTAATTGACTGAGCGCGCGCTGCTAAAAAAATAATTACGACTAAAATGCCTACGGAAAATACGAGCGCAAAGAGTTAAAACTTGCGTTGGTTTCGGGCTAGGACCACAAAGTGGGTGTAGACACACGTGGTGTGTCATGATTTGTACGAAAAATGTGTACAATGCTAATCTTTCACTTCCCAAACATCTTTTCTTTTCTCAATTTTCGATATGAAGAAAATATAAATTCTCTCTGCTGGGGGGAGCGACTTTCGAAAAGTCGCTGGTCTCGAGTGTGCTAAGAGAACTCTCGTGCAAGTGAAAACTGTGAGGAAAAGAAATTACTCGAGAAACGAAATTACCGATTTAATCGCTCTTTACGAAGGAAAATCGACGCTGTGGAATACAGAATAGAGAAAAAAGTGTATTGGAAGAAATTGAGGCAAATTTTCACCGCTCTCCAGAGGAAATCCAGAGTAAAATACGTCGTTTACGGAATAACCTCACGCTTGCTTCAAACCAAACTACAGAACAGCCAAACAAACTGAAGAAACAAGTGAGTAAACCGATCTTCAATTTCGAAATTCCAAAAATCCATTTACCATACCGGATCGTAATTTAATCGACAGACAGGTATCACGTTGCACTCCAACAGACACAACGTGAACCTATTCTCTGAAAAAATGAAAACACTCGCGTGATTCGCGAAGCACGCAAATATCCCGTCGATAACGAATAACGACCGCGGAAAGAGCCTCGGTTTTACCATTAAAAATTTCATCAACTGTGCATTTGCGCTTGGAAATGGGTCGGCAAACAATCTCGACGTCGTTTCCCTGGTTAATTAATTGGCATTGCGTAAAAAACATGAGAAATTCGAAACACACCGGAGAGGTAAACTGTCCTGTTTACCGGTCAATTTACCGCTCGATTCACCGTTTCCAATTCCTTGTTTGCCAAATGGAGAAAACTCCCCTCTTGATACGTCCTCATTTGTCGTGGAATAATTTGAACGACCTTTCGCCTACCGACCCAAAAGTGGAGAACGTTTAAACGGTCGAACGACTTTCGATTACTATCCAAAAAGCAAACGCCGCACCGTTGTTTCAGTTTCCATCCAATTCACTTCCGTATGCGGTCTCACGTAGAGACAGTATCAAACGTTCCGCCCCTAACGCTTATTGCTTTTCCTAATTATTACCGGGCAGCATTCCGATCATTGATCGAATCGTTCCTATACGCTCTGTATATCGGTTCGTGCGTCGACAAACGAAAATCGTCGCCCGCGCAAAGGGGTCGCGGCTTAAAGATTCAAAGCGGAAATACGCGCGTCGGGGATCCTCCCCCTCCGCAACCCTCGATAGAGAGGCAAGCCGGCCTGCAAAATCCAATCACCATTGGAAACGGGCTGGCCGGAAAGAAAAGTGGTAGAAACAGAACGGTAAATAGGTAGCCTAGAGGAGTAACAAAAGTATTCCGTGTCGATGTCCATTTCCGGCTCGATCGCTCGGAATACAAAACGGAGAACGCGTTGTGGAAAATGGGGGGAAATCACCTCTGTCCACTGGGGAAGTTCGACGAATTAGAGGTAACGGGGTCTTTTGTGAGCTTGAAGGGTTAATTTTGAGAGCAGGAGGGTAAGTACTTGCTGTTAAGATTGATATATTAGAGGGTTATTGTTTCATTTATGACTTTGGTATATTTGGAAGGATTTTTGAAGATTTTTTTGGGGGGAAGTTGTAGGTTGGGTAAAGCATATATTGGGTAATTTTGGATTATTGAAAATTTCGATAATTTGCAATTTGGATTACAGAAAATTTGGATAAAGATATACAGTGACCGAAAAAAGTATTCGTACACCCTATAAAATGGAATAACTTTTTTAAAATTGGGCCAAACCACTTGAGTTTCTTTGAGAAGTTAGCAAGATTAGTTTACTAGATGATGTGGAAACAAATTTTTGAAGAAACTGCAATTAGTCGAAATCGTGAAGAAAATAGCGAAAGAAAAGTATTCGTACACCCTATAAAATGGAATAACTTTTTTAAAATTGGGCCAAACCACTTGAGATTCTTTGAGAAGTTAGAAAGATTAGTTTACTAGATGATGTGGAAACAAATTTTTGAAGAAACTGCAATTAGTCGAAATCGTGAAGAAAATAGCGAAGGCCGTTTTTACAACTTTTTTATCTGAACTCGTAATGAAAATTTAAAAAATACGTTTTGTAGATCTATGTCAGTTATACACACGCTGAAAATTTCATCGGAATCGGTTAACGTCGCCTGTGAGTTACAAACGGTCAAAGATTGTGAAAATCCCACTATTTCGCTAATAAATCAGAAGTTTCTTACATCTTTCGATGCCTGCCGCTCGTTTCTCCGTCAACCGATTTCGGTAAAATTTTCAGCATGTGTATAATTCACATAGATCTACAAAACGTATTTTTTAAATTTTCGTTACGAGCTCAGATAAAAAAGTTGTAAAACGTGGCCTTTAGAATTTTCTTCGCGATTCCCACAAAATTTTTTGTACACGTCATCTAGTAAACTAATCTTTCTAACTTCTGAAAAAAACTCAAGTCGTTTGGCCCAATTTTTAAAAAGTTATTCCATTTTATACGGTGTATGAATACCTTTCTCGGTCACTGTATGTAGATGTGGACATTTGTGATTATTTGTGAATCAATTTTTGTAGCCTGTATACTATTGTATTTTAACGTTGGAATTGGTAATATTAACCCTTGACCTCTTAACTGTGTTCCCTTTTGAAACCGAAATTTGATCTCTAATTTATAATTCAAAATGAGTAAGAATTATAACCAATTATTTTCTTTTCGTTCTTGAAAATATGAATACACCTATGATGTATTTTAAAATGAATAATTCCTCCATAAATAAATTACCGTGTTCCAAGTATCGGCCAACCAATGACGAGTTAACTCGTCTTACACAGTTCAGAGGTTAACGATCGAGTAGTGGGGGCTTTCGTCTTCTATAGCATAAGACGATGTCACCATAGAGAAGTCTTTCGAATTTCAACCCCTTCGCATCCGCGGACGAAATATCTCGCGACATATCGTTCGTGCGACGCTTTAGACGAGATATCTCGCGTCCAAATGAAAAGACGTACGAAATATCTCGTCCATGGCGTCGCAAAATATCTCGATTTAACCGCTTCGCTTTTATAACGAATACTAAATTGAAATCAGTGTTCGTCTGAGTACTCAAATAAGAAAAATTCGTCCCACTGGTAACGAAAGGGTTAATAAGTACTGTTATCTCCCAACAAAAGAGAAGCTTCTGTAATGGCTACTAAAGTGCAACCAATTTTCGTTTGAGCACTCAAACGTCTCACTTACGGCGAAAGTGTTAACGAACACTATCATCCCCCAAGAAAGAAGAAGAAAACAATCGTTACTACACCCAATTAATTAGACACCCCACTTGGACGTCCATAAAATTTAAGACAGACTTAAGAGAACGTAACCTGGATCGTCCGAAATTTCAGCGTGGATCATAAATCGGGTGATAAAGTCGTTCGACCGGAGAGAGATATCTTTACTACCCCCGTAATCGTTATCACGAACGAACAGACTACTTTATCGCTGCGATTATCCAAAGTTAACGGATCAGAAAGTGTCCACTCGTCTTTCAAACGGTCCCCTAATCTCGTTGATATCTCGTTCGATGTAACAAGCGGGGGAAAAACACCGGTAGACCAAAAAGAGGGAGATTAGAAACTTAACGTAAGCGACAGCTTAGCGACGTTAATCGGTGGGAATGTTTAGGAAGCGAGTTTTGATCCCTGTAAACTTTCAGAATTATCGGTCGAGAAGTGAGAGAGAGGGGGTTTGGAGGAGGAGAGAATAGGGAGAGCGAGAAGAGACGGGAACACGGCTGCTCGTTTGGTTACCTAATTCCGTTCGAAGTTAAATTCCCCTCGCACCACGTTCAAAGTGCATTCAGCCACCGTGCGGTGCGGTTCGTGGCAAACGGTCTGGGGGAGAGATCCATCTCTGATTCAGGTCAGATTTGTTGGGGTAACAATACGCACGTACACACACACACACACACATAGGTAGGTACATAGAGACAGAGAGCGAGGCACGTTCTTCCCTACTCTGGTAGCAGTATGCATAATTCTATTCACTCGTTCTGTCATGCATCAAAATTCCTTTGTGTCGCGACCATTCTATCTCCCGGCGACTCGCCGAAAATTGGTGGAATATTTTCGTAACGAATCTGATAATTACAACAGCGTCGACGACCCGGGGAAGAATTCGTGGAGCGGCGCGGAGAGTCGAAACGACTGTCTCTCGTCGTGCTGAACTATATTTCACGGGAAAAGTGTATAGATCGTTTGGGGAAAAGTTTTTTTGTTTAATTAGGAGATACTTGAGAGAAACTTCGTACTGTGATGGGCTGCAATAAATCAATTTTCTTTTTTTTTTCTTTGCATTTTCTTATAGCTTAACCGTTTGAGTGCCGAGTATTCGACATCGAGAAATGCCACCTTATCGGGCCACGAAGTGTAAATTTTGTTCTATTTCTTATAATTTGTCTATTTTTTTATAAAACATTGAACAAAAATCCTGCATACAATTAATTTTGCCTTTGTCTCGTGATATTTCCAAACAGTCGTATTCGGTGAAAATGTCCGAAACAAAATTTTTGCAATTTTTCCACATCAAATGAATGTTACACATTCGTGTTACACTTTTGTTGCTTTTGTGAGAAAATCCGTCCCGAAGACGATGAAGCGAGCACCTCGAAGCCAGGCCCAGCGCGCTCGGTGGGGATGACTCCGCCCCTTTGGGCCTTTCCCTGGGCCTGTTCGCGTGGGGGGAGGACCTCACTCTTCACGAGACCGTTGAACGCGTACTTTTTGCGAAGACGCTCAGACAACGCAGGAATAGTCTTCGTGTAAAATACACTGTTGCGAGAACGTAGAAACGTTTAATTAATTTTACGC
>NW_017100215.1:4348-5762 GCF_001263275.1 Habropoda laboriosa | reverse complement strand
GAGCGACGTTTTATGTGTGTATTCGTTTCGTTTAACAGTAACACGGGAACCGTTTGAGTTATTTAAAAACAAACCACACTTTTGTATTCGGTACCAAAGGAGGTAAGATTTCGTTGTGAGCTTTTATTTATTGGAATTATTTCTAACGACGAAATATTTAATTACTTGTATTTTCAACCACATCGTAGTTCTAAAATTCGACGCCGGCGTCCAATATGCATAGCAGAACCGAACGCCGTTTAGAGAACGAGAATCGTCCCAGTATGATATGCGAAGGCCGCGAAGAACTACTATACCCAAGTGCGACGTTATATGTGTATATTCGCTTCGTTTAACACTAACACCGGAACTGTTTGAGCTTTGAATAACAAAGCACACATTTGTATTCGGTATCAAAAAATGGTAAGATTTCTTTGTTCACCTTTAGTTTTAGAAATTATTTCTAACGTCGAAGGTTTTAATTATCTGTATTTTCCCCCAACGTCGTAGATCTAAAATTCGAGGCCGGCGTCCTGATTGCATAGCAAAATCGTACTCCATTTCGAGTACGAGTATCGTAACGGTACGTTTCGTGAAAATCGCGAAGAAATACTATCTCCAAGCGAGACGTTATATGTGTATATTCCCATAGTTTAACAGAAACACGGGAACCGTTTGACCCATTGAAGAACCAAGCACACCTTTGTATTCGGGCTCGAAAAATTCTAAGCTTTATTGTATTCATTTATCTCAAGGAATTATCTTTAAAGTCGAAATATTTAATTACTTGTATTTTCAACCACATCTTAGTTCGAAAATTCGACGCTGGCGTCCAATATGCATAGCAGAACCGAACGCCATTTAGAGAACGAGAATCGTCCCAGTATGATATGCGAAGGTCGCGAAGAACTACTATAACCAAGTGCGACGTTATATGTGTATATTCGCTTCGTTTAACACTAACACCGGAACTGTTTGAGCTTTGAATAACAAAGCACACATTTGTATTCGGTACCAAAAAGAGACAAGATTTCGTTGGTCACATTTAGCTTTAGGAATTATTTTTAACGTCGAAATAATTAATAATCTGTATTCCCCCCCCCCCCAACCCCCTCATAGTTCGAAAATTCGGTGCCGAAGTCCAAAATGCAGAGCAGAATCATACTCCATTTCGAGTACGAGTATCGTAACGGTACGTTTCGTGAAAATCGCGAAGAAATACTATCTCCAAGCGCGACGTAATATGTGTATATTCGCTTCGTTTAACAGTAACGCGGGAACCGTTTGAGCTTTGAATAACAAAGCACACCTTTATATTCGGGATCAAAAAATTGTAAGATTTACTGTATACATTTAGCTGAAGGAACTATTTTTAATGTCGAAATATTTTGTTATCTGCATTATCCCCACTATCATAGTTCGAAAAGTCGACGCC
>NW_017100215.1:0-3988 GCF_001263275.1 Habropoda laboriosa | reverse complement strand
CCGACGTTATAGGTGTGTATTCCATTCGTTTAACAGTCACGCCGGAACCGTTTTAGCCTTGAATAACATAGCACACCTATGTATTCGGTATCAAAAAATGGTAAGATTTCGTTGTTCACATTTAGTTATAGGAATTATTTTTAACGCACAAATGCTTAATTATCTGTATTTTCCCCCACGTAGTAGTTCGAAAATTGGACGCCGGCGCCCAGAATGCATAGTAGCGTCGTACTTCATTTCGAGTCCGAGTTTCGTACCGGTACGTTACGTGAAAGTCGCGAAGAACTATTATCACAAAGCTGACGTTATATGTGTATATTCGCTTCGTTTAACAGTAACACGGCAACCGTGTGAGATATTGAAGAACCAAGCACACCTTTGAATTCAGTATCAAAAAGAGGTAAGATTTCGTTGGTAATATTTATTTGATGGAATTATTTCTAACGACGAAATATTTAATCATCTGTATTTTCCCCCACCATCGTAGTCCTTATATTCGACGCCGTCCCCCAGAAAGCATAGCAGAATCGTTCTCCAATTAGAGTTCGAGTATCGCCGCAGTAGTTAATGTTAATGTCGTGACGAACAACTATCTCCTAGCCGACGTTATAGTTGTATATTCGCTTCGCTTAACAGTAACACGGCAACCGTGTGAGATATTGAAGAACCAAGCACACCATTATATACGGGATCGTAAAATTTTAAGATTTCCTTGGTACATTTAGCTGAAGGAATTATATTTAAAGTCGAAATATTTAATAATATGGTTTTTCCCCCACATCGTAGCCCGAAAATTACACTCCGATGTCCAGAATGCATAGCAGAAATGTACTCCGTTTAGAGTACGAGTACCGTACCAGTACGTTACGTGAAAATCGCGAAGAAATAATATCTCTAGCCTGACGTTATATGTTTATTTTCGATTCGTTTAACAGTAACACGGCAACCGCGTGGGATATTGAAGAACCAAGCACACCTTTGAATTCAGTATCAAAAAGGGGTAAGATTTCGTTGGTAATATTTATTTGATGGAATTATTTCTAACGACGAAATATTTTATAATCTGTATTTTCCCCCACCAACGTAGTTCTTATATTTGAAGCCGTGGTCCAGAATGCATAGCTGAATCAATCTCCATTAGAGTATGAATATCGCCGCAGTATGTTATGTGAAAGGCGCGAAGAAATACTATCGCCTAGCCGACGTTATTGGTGTACATTCGCTTCGTTTAACAGTAACAGGGCAACAATTGAGCTATTGAAAAAATAAAGCATACCTTTGTATTCGGTATCAAGAAAAGTTAAGATTCAGTTGGTCACATTTAGTTTTAGGATTTATTATTAACGTCGAAATATTTAATTATATGTATTTTCCCCACACCGTAGTTCGAAAATACGGCGCCGATGTCCAGAATGCAGAGCAGAATCGTACTCCATTTCGAGTACGATTATCGTACCGGTACGCTACGTGAATATCGCGGAGACATACAATCTCCATGAGGGACGTTATATGTGTATAGTAGCTTCGTTCAACAATAACAGGGCAAACGTGTTAGATAATGAACTAACAAACCGCAACTTTGTATTCGGCACCAAAAAAAGGTAAGGTTTCGTTGGGAACATTTATTTGTGGATTTATTTGGAACTACGAAATATTTAATTATTTGTATTTTCCCCCACATCGTAGATAGAAAAGTCGACGTCGGCATCCAGAATGCATAGCAGAACCGTTGGCCATTTAGAGGACGTGAATCGTCCCAGTATATGTGAAGGTCGCGAAGAAATACTATAACCATGTGCGACGTTATATGTGTATATTCGCTTCGTTTAACAGTAACATCGGCACCGTTTGAGGTTTGAGTAACAAAGCACGGCTTTGTATTCGGTACCAAAAAACGGTAAGATTTCGATGGTCACATTTAGTTTTAGGAATTATAATTAACGTCGATATATTTAATTATCCGTATTTTCCCCCACCATCGTAGTTCGAAAATTCGGCGCCGACGTCCAGAATTAATAGCAGAATCAAACACCATTTAGAGTACGAATATCGCCGCAGTATGTTATGTGAAAGGCGCGAAGAAATACTATCGCCTAGCCGACGTTATTGGTGTACATTCGCTTCGTTTAACAGTAACAGGGCAACAATTGAGCTATTGAAAAAATAAAGCATACCTTTGTATTCGGTATCAAGAAAAGTTAAGATTCAGTTGGTCACATTTAGTTTTAGGATTTATTATTAACGTCGAAATATTTAATTATATGTATTTTCCCCACACCGTAGTTCGAAAATACGGCGCCGATGTCCAGAATGCAGAGCAGAATCGTACTCCATTTCGAGTACGATTATCGTACCGGTACGCTACGTGAATATCGCGGAGACATACAATCTCCATGAGGGACGTTATATGTGTATAGTAGCTTCGTTCAACAATAACAGGGCAAACGTGTTAGATAATGAACTAACAAACCGCAACTTTGTATTCGGCACCAAAAAAAGGTAAGGTTTCTTTGGGAATATTTATTTGTTGGAATTATTTGGAATGACGAAATATTTAATTATTTGTATTTTCCCCCACATCGTAGATAGAAAAGTCGACGTCGGCATCCAGAATGCATAGCAGAACCGTTGGCCATTTAGAGGACGAGAATCGTCCCAGTATGATAAGCGAAGTTCGCGAGGAACTACTATAACCATCTGCGACGTTATATGTGTATATTCGCTTCGTTTAACAGTAACACGGGAACCGTTTGAGCTATTGAAAAAACAAACCACACTTTTGTATTCGGTACCAAATATTGATAGGGTTTCGTTGGTCACATTTAGTTTTAGGAATTATAATTAACATCGGAATATTTAATTATCTGTATTTTCTCCCACATCGTAGTTCTTATTTTCGACGCCATCGTCCAGAATGCATAGCAGAATCGTACGCCATTTACATTAAGGCAATTGCCGCAGTATGTTATGTTAATGTCGCGAATAACTACAATCGCCTAGCCGTCGTTATAGGTGTATATTCGTTTCGTTTAACAGAAACACGGCAACAGTGTGAGATATTGAAGAACCAAGCACACCTTGGTATTCGGTAGCAAAGAAAGGTAAGATTACGTTGGCAACATTTATTTGTAGGGAATATCTTTAAAGTCGGTATCTATATTTTCCCCCACATCGTAGTGAGAAAATTCGACGCAGATGTCCAGAGTGCATAGCAGAATCGTACTCCATTTCGAGGACGAGAATTGTCCCAGTATGATATGCGAAGGTCGCGAAGAAATACTATAACCATGTGCGACGTTATATGTGTATATTAACTTCGTTTAACAGTAACTCGGCAAACGTGTGAGATAATGACCTAACAAACCACAACTTTGTATTCGGCACCAAAAAAAGGTAAGGTTTCGTTGGGAACATTTATTTGTTGGAATTATTTGGAATGACGAAATATTTAATTATTTGTATTTTCCCCCACATCGTAGACAGAAAAGTCGACGTCGGCATCCAGAATGCAAAGCAGAACCGTCGGCCATTTAGAGGACTAGAATTGTCCCAGTATGATAAGCGAAGTTCGCGAGGAACTAATATAACCATCTGCGTCGATATATGTGTATATTCGCTTCGTTTAACAGTAACACAGGAACCGTTTGAGCTATTCACACCTTCGTATTCGGTACCAAAAAAAGGCTAGATTCCTTTGGGTACAATTATTTGTAGGGATTATTTTTAAATTCGAAATATTTAGTTATCTGTAATTGCCCCCACCAACGTAGAGAGAAAGGTCGACGCCGGCGACCAATATGCATAGCAGAACCGTACGCCATTTTGAGTACGTGTATCGTACCGTTACGATACGTGAAAATTGCGAAGAAATACCATCTCCAAGCACGACGTTATATGTGTATATTCGCTTCGTTTAATTGTTACACCGGAACTGATTGAGTCTTGAATAACAATGCATCCATTTGTATTCGGTATCAAAAAATGGTAA
>NW_017100214.1:1508-5426 GCF_001263275.1 Habropoda laboriosa | reverse complement strand
TACCGGTACGATAATCGTACTCGAAATGTTATTTGATTCTGCTATGCATTCTGAGTCCGGCGTCGAATTTTCGAACTAAGATGTGTGGGAAAATACAGATAATTAAATATTTCGTGGTAAACATAATTGCGAAAACTAAATGTGACCAACGAAATCTTACCATTTTTTTTGGTACCGAATACAAAGTTCAATAGCTCCCACGGTTGCCGTGTTTCTGTTAAACGAAGCGAATATTCAACTATAACGTAGGCGAGGCGATAGTAGTTCTTCGTGACTTTCACATAACATACTGCGGCGATATTCGTACTCTAATTGTGCTTGATTCTGTTATGCATTCTGGACGTGGCGTCGCATTTTCGAACTACGATGTGGGGGAAAATACAGATAATTAATTATGTCCACGTTAATAATAATTCCTAAAACTAAATATGACCAACAATGTCTTACCATTTTTTGGTACCGAATATAAAGGTGTGCTTAGTTATTCAAAGCACAAACGGTTCCGGTGTTACTGTTAAGCGAAGCGAATAAACACATATAACGTCGTATAGGTGATAGTAGTTCTTCGCGACATTAACATAACATAATGCGGCGATATTCGTACTCTAATGGAGATTGATTCTACTATGCATTCTGGACGTAGCGTCGAATTTTCGAACTACGATGTGGGGGAAAATACTGATAATTAAATATTTCGACTTTAAAAATAATCGCTACAAGTAAATATTCCCAACGTAATCTTACCTCTTTTTGATACCGAATACAAAGGTGTGGTTTGTGTTTTCAAGAGCTCAAACGGTTCCCGTGTTACTGTTAAGCGAAGCGAATAAACACATATAACGTCGTATAGGTGATAGTAGTTCTTCGCGACATTAACATAACATAATGCGGCGATATTCGTACTCTAATGGAGATTGATTCTACTATGCATTCTGGACGTAGCGTCGAATTTTCGAACTACGATGTGGGGGAAAATACTGATAATTAAATATTTCGACTTTAAAAATAATCGCTACAAGTAAATATTCCCAACGTAATCTTACCTCTTTTTGATACCGAATACAAAGGTGTGGTTTGTGTTTTCAAGAGCTCAAACGGTTCCCGTGTTACTGTTAAGCGAAGCGAATAAACACATATAACGTCGTATAGGTGATAGTAGTTCTTCGCGACATTAACATAACATAATGCGGCGATATTCGTACTCTAATGGAGATTGATTCTACTATGCATTCTGGACGTAGCGTCGAATTTTCGAACTACGATGTGGGGGAAAATACTGATAATTAAATATTTCGACTTTAAAAATAATCGCTACAAGTAAATATTCCCAACGTAATCTTACCTCTTTTTGATACCGAATACAAAGGTGTGGTTTGTGTTTTCAAGAGCTCAAACGGTTCCCGTGTTACTGTTAAGCGAAGCGAATAAACACATATAACGTCGTATAGGTGATAGTAGTTCTTCGCGACATTAACATAACATAATGCGGCGATATTCGTACTCTAATGGAGATTGATTCTACTATGCATTCTGGACGTAGCGTCGAATTTTCGAACTACGATGTGGGGGAAAATACTGATAATTAAATATTTCGACTTTAAAAATAATCGCTACAAGTAAATATTCCCAACGTAATCTTACCTCTTTTTGATACCGAATACAAAGGTGTGGTTTGTGTTTTCAAGAGCTCAAACGGTTCCCGTGTTACTGTTAAGCGAAGCGAATAAACACATATAACGTCGTATAGGTGATAGTAGTTCTTCGCGACATTAACATAACATAATGCGGCGATATTCGTACTCTAATGGAGATTGATTCTACTATGCATTCTGGACGTAGCGTCGAATTTTCGAACTACGATGTGGGGGAAAATACTGATAATTAAATATTTCGACTTTAAAAATAATCGCTACAAGTAAATATTCCCAACGTAATCTTACCTCTTTTTGATACCGAATACAAAGGTGTGGTTTGTGTTTTCAAGAGCTCAAACGGTTCCCGTGTTACTGTTAAGCGAAGCGAATAAACACATATAACGTCGTATAGGTGATAGTAGTTCTTCGCGACATTAACATAACATAATGCGGCGATATTCGTACTCTAATGGAGATTGATTCTACTATGCATTCTGGACGTAGCGTCGAATTTTCGAACTACGATGTGGGGGAAAATACTGATAATTAAATATTTCGACTTTAAAAATAATCGCTACAAGTAAATATTCCCAACGTAATCTTACCTCTTTTTGATACCGAATACAAAGGTGTGGTTTGTGTTTTCAAGAGCTCAAACGGTTCCCGTGTTACTGTCAAACAAAGCGAATATACACATCTAACGTCGCACTTGGAGATAGCATTTCTTCGCGATTTTCACGTTACGTACGATACGATACTCGTACTCTAAATGGAGTATGATTCTGCTATGCATTCTGTACTTCAGAGCCGAATTTTCGAACTACGATGGTGGGGGAACATACAGAAAATTAAATATTTTGACGTTAGACATAATTGCAACAAATAAATAGACCCAACCAAATCTGACCTTTTTTTGGTACCGAATACGAAGGAGTGGTTTGTTTTTTCAATAGCTCAAACGATTCCGGTGTTACTGGTAAACGATGCGAATATACACATATAACGTCGCACATGGTTATAGTAGTTCTTCGAGAACTTCTCATACCACACTGGGACGATTCGCGTACTCTAAATGGAGTATGAATCTGCTATGCATTCTGTACTTCGGCGCCGAATTTTCGAACTACGATGGTGGCGGAAAATACAGATAATTAAATATTTTGACGTAAAAATAATTGCTAAAACTAAATGTGACTAATGAAATCTTACCATTTTCTGCTATCGTATATAGAGGTGTGCTTCGTAATTGAAACCTCAAACGGTGCCGATGTTACAGTTAAACGAAGCTAATATACACATATAACGTCGCACATGATTATAGTATTTCTTCGTGACCTTCGCATATCATACGGGCCCGATTCTCGTCCTCTAAATGGCTTACGATTCTACTATGCATTCTGGACGACGGCGTCGAATTTTCGAACTACGATGTGGGTCAAAATACAAATAATTAAATGTTTCGTCGTTAGAAATAATTCCAACAAATAAATGTTCCCAACAAAATCTTACCTTTTTTTGGGTCCGAATACGAAGGTGTGCTCTGTTTTTTCAATAGATCAAAATATCCCGTGTTACTGTTACACAAAGCGAATATACACCTATAACGCCGCACGTGGTTAAAGTAGTTCTTCGCCAACTTCCCATATAATACTGGGACGATTCACCTTCTCTAAATGGCGTCCGGTTCTGCCATTCATTCTGGACGCCGGCGTCGAATTTTCGAACTACGATATGGGGGAAAACACAAATAATTAAATATTTCGTCGTTAGAAATAATTCCAAAAAATAAATGTCCCCAACGAAATCTTACCTTTTTTTGGTACCGGGGTATCGAATACAAAGTTCTGGTTTGTTTTTTGAATAGCTCAAACGGTTCCCATGTTATTGTTAAACGAAGTGAATATACACCTATAACGTTTGCTAGGCGATAGTAGTTCTACGCGTCACTAACAATAACATAGTACGGCGATATTCGTACTCGAATGGTGTTTGATTTCGCTATGCATTCTGGACGTGGCGTCGAATTTTCGAACTACGCAGGTGGGGGAAAATACAGATAATTAAATACTTCGACGATAATATAAATTCCTAAAAGTAAATGTGACCGACGAAATCTTACCATTTTTTGATACCGAATACAAAGGTGTGCTTTGTTATTCAATGCTCAAACGGTTCCGGTCTTACTGTTAAACGAAGCGAATATACAAATATAATGTCGGCTAGGTGATAGTAGTTCTTCGCGACATTAACATAACATACTGCGGCGATATTCGTACTCTAATGG
>NW_017100214.1:0-1223 GCF_001263275.1 Habropoda laboriosa | reverse complement strand
AATTTCGACTTTAAAAATACTTCCTTCAGCTAAATGTATCCAACCATATCTTAAAATTATTTGGTCACGAATATAAATGTGTGCTGGGTTCTTCAATATCTTACACGGTTGGTTTGTTACTCTGAAACGTAGCGAATGACAACCTATAACGTCGGCTAGGCGATAGTATTTCTTCGCGCCTTTCACATAACTTACTGCTGCGATATTCGTACTCTGATGGAGATTGATTCCGCTATGCATTCTGGACGTGGCGTCGAATATAAGAACTACCATGGTGGGGGAAAATACAGATAATTAAATATTTCAACGTTAATAATAATTCCTAAAACTAAATGTCACCAACGAAATCTTACCATTTTTTGATACCGAATACAAATGTGTGCTTTGTTATCCAAAGATCAAACGGTTCAGGTCTTACTGTTAAACGAAGCGAATATACACATATAACGTCGCGCTTGGAGATCGTATTTCTTCGCGATTTTCACGTAACGTACCGGTATGTTACTCGTACTCTAAATGGAGTACGAATATGTTATGCATTTTGGACATCAGCGTCGAATTTTCTCTCTACGATGGTGGGGGAAAAACAGATAACTAAATATTTCAACTTTGACAATAATCCCATCAGGTAAATGTATCCAACGGAATCTTACCATTTTTTGGTACCGAATATGAAGGTGTGGTTTTTTTTTCAATAGCTAAAGCGGTTCCCGTGTTACTGTCAAAAGCAGCGAATATACACATATAACGTCTCGCATGGAGATAGTATTTCTTTGCGATATTCACGTAGCGTACCGAAATGGAGTACGATTCTGCTATGCATTCTGGACGTGGCGTCGATTTTTCTCTCTACGATGGTGGGGGCAGATACAGATAATTATATATTTCGAATTTAAAAATAATTCCTAAAACTAAATGTGACAAACGGAACCTTACATTTTTTTGGACCAAAGGCAAGGTTGACGTTTGTTATTACAATATCTGATTTCAGTATCTACCGTGTTTCTGTTAAACGAAGCGAGTATACACCTATAACGTAGGCTAGGGGATAGTAGTTCTTCGAGACTTTCACATAATATACTGCGACGATATTCAAACTCTAAATGGCGTACGATTCTGCTATGTATTCTGGATGACGGCGTCGTATTTTAGAACTAAGGTGTTGGGGGCAAACACAGATAATTACATATTTCGACGTGAAAAATAATTTCTAAAACCAAATG
>NW_017100213.1:0-538 GCF_001263275.1 Habropoda laboriosa | reverse complement strand
ACGTCGCGCATGGTGACTGTATTTCATCGCAATTTTCACGTAACGTACAGGTACAATACCCGTCCTCTAAATGGAGTCCACTTCTGCTAGGCATTCTGGACACCGGTACATCGGAGTGTAATCTTCGGGCTACGATGTGGGGGAAAATACAGATTATTAAATATTTCGACTTTAAATATAGTTCCTTCAGATAAATGTAACCAAGGAAATCTAAAATTTTTCGATCCCGAATACAAAGGTGAGCTTGGTTCTTCAATATATCACACGGTTGCCGTGTTGCTGTTAATCGAAGCGAATATACACATACAACGTCGCGCTTGGAGATGGTATTTCTTCGCGACTTTCACGTAATGTACCGGTACGATACTCGTACTCTATATCAAGTATGATTCTGCTATGCATTCTGGACTACGGCGCCGGATTTTCGAACTACAATGGTGGGGGAAAATACAGATAACTAACTATTTTGACATATTATATATTTCCTACAAATATTTGTTCCCAACGAAATCTTACCGTTTTCTGGTCACCAATATAA
>NW_017100212.1:1998019-1998389 GCF_001263275.1 Habropoda laboriosa | reverse complement strand
CATTGGGTCTCTCAAAGTCCGGCCTTGGGTCTCTCAAAGTCCGGCCTTGGGTCTCTCAAAATCCGGCATTGGGTCTCTCAAAATCTGGCCTTGGGTCTCCGAAAAGTGTGGCATTGGGTCTCTCAAAGTCTGGCCTTGGGTCTCTCAAAACATGGCATTGGATCTCTGAAAATGTGGCTTTGGATCTCTGAAAATCTGGCCTTAGGTCTCTCAAAGTCTGGCCTTGGGTCTCTCAAAGTCCGGCCTTGGGTCTCTCAAAATCTGGCATTGGGTCTCTGAAAATCTGGCCTTGGGTCTCCGAAAAGTGTGGCATTGGGTCTCTCAAAGTCTGGCCTTGGGTCTCTCAAAGTCTGGCCTTGGGTCTCTCAAA
>NW_017100212.1:1972722-1996707 GCF_001263275.1 Habropoda laboriosa | reverse complement strand
TACGAAAGTTTAGTTCAATAATAATATTGAAAATAATATAAATTCGCGTGGATGTAGGCCGACTCTATGTGATAAACAATTGGCAACCAAACGGTGGCTCGCTAAAGCGATATATTATGAAATTAAATTAATCACTCAATAAGTTGTAACGTTAGATTGTTTCCTCGATATGGCCATGGTGGTCATCAGTGATTGGAGTGCCTCAAATGTTTAGAATAATTAAAATAAAATGAATGTTAACTAAAAATTTTGATCGTCATATCTAGCTAGACATTATTTTCAATTGAAAAAAAAAAATTATAAAGCGCATAATACTATAATCCTGCTTAAAATGTATTTTCTTGTGGCCGCCTGACAGCAACCTGTAAATCTGGCGCGACAGTGAACGTGTTAATAAGTAAATGTTGTTCAAATTATATCGTGGTTTATGTCATTTTCACCAGAAAAATCTCACCAACATGTTAAAAAAAATTCCAGATGAAAAGAAGTAAAATTAAAGAAATTATATTTTTCTATTATGATTTGTCGAGCCGTGTAATCTCGTAAAGGAAACCGACTGGTGTAGCTAAGGGAGATAACATGGGCACAGCAATGACGCAGACCTAGGCGTAGGACCATCTATACTGTCACTTGTAGAATCCAAACTTACTGACTCTTGTAGAGAATTTACTGTATCTATTAACTGTGTCGTCGCCGTAGAATTTCCTTGGATATTTATTAACATGTCTCCTTTCCCTTCCATCAAATATTATAACTTTTGGGTGTTGCACCGAAATAATATTCGGTTGCGCCGAAAGCAGAAGGTATTCTAACGAAAATCCGAGGAAATTCTACACTGACGACATAGTGGTCTCGCTAAAAAAAACGAAAAATAGAAAAAAGTTGTGGAATGAGAAGACGGTTGCGTTCTTTTTTACCAAATTTAAAGGTTCCTGGGAAATACTGATCTGAATTATAAAATTCGACACGAACTTATGGGATGACCTAATGACCCTTGCTGAGATCTTAACCCTTTCGCTGCGGCAGATTTGAATCCGTGACCTCATATGTATTAACATTCGAAATTTGAATTTACAAAAATTAAGGTGAAAATACGCGAAAAACAAGGATCAACTCATAAATGAAAGTGATCGCGTGCTAACCGCCTATAGGCGTCAACCTAATAGCAGGATTACTTTCACAGGGATGATCGCGCACACGATGGTAAAATGATTTGACGAGATAGCTTTACGAACTCGTAAGACACTCGTCAACGTGAGCTCTAAAGGATTGAAGATTTAGGATTTTATGAACGACGTTTATCGACGAGTTAGAAATTCAGAGAATTCCGTTCGAACGGTAACCGACATTTTATAGGGATGATCCTACACACCCAACAGTAGTACTATTTTACGATCTCGTCAAACTCACCCATAGAAACCCTCGTATTTCCAATTTTACGAAATTCTTTTCTCCGTTGTCCGACCAAGAAAGAACACGAATGGTAACTGGTATCGAGTTCGTTCCACGTTCGATAGGATTACAGACGCTGCTATTTGCGATACTTATCCCATACCTTTTAAACCGATCTCGTGTTCTCGGATGCTTAGAAAGATCCTCGCGCGAACACTTAGAAATTACAACCTGAAAGAGGATTACGGAGGCGGCGAGGCGTTCTTGGAGCTGCGAATCGCGGCAGAAAATGGAAATTTAAGGCCACGAGCCGAAAGTTATGGCCTCTGAAGGCAGTTAGGAGTTATCGTTTTAAATCTGTTATTGCTCACGCGAGCTCGAGGTCCGCGATTTTGATTTATAGATAATCGATCGATCAACATGCATCGTGCACGGAGCAATGAATAGGATATGATTGTGACACACGCCGGCTGAATTGTGAAAAGGGGTCTTTGAAGGGTTGTCTAGGAACAATGACACTGACAAAAAGAGGACTCTGTTCTCGATGGCAGAATAATTAATGTGTAAAATGATTGCGCTCGTTATCTGCACGGAAGAAAGATGTAATACAAGGTATGGTTGTTCTAATGGCAACCTTGCGCGTTTCAACTATTCCCCGTCTCGAACGGTGACTTTGCACTTTTCCTTTTTTTTCCCAACTTTTACTTTTCACAAAATAGTAACGTGTTGGTGAATGTATACGTGTGTATCGATAGTGTTTGTCCTATTTTCGTGGCTCTCTTCGTTCCCGCTCTTATCACGCAGCCTTACGAATTCGCTTTCACAAAACTACACGAGCACGAAGATCGCATAAGCGCTCAGGAATGAAAGACCTTAAGCATGTACAGGGTGTCCTGGTAAGAAAATATCCTTCGCCAACGAAGATCCTGTTAAAGTAATACTGTCGACAAAAATTAAAAAAATCTTGAAATATCTGAAAATTTCGTCATTTTTTTTTTTAAATCTCCAAATATCTCGAATCCTTAAATTTACGTGCTTCTCGGAAGAAAAGGTTGAGGAAATTTCTCGAGCGGTCGCTAATTTGTCTCGAACTCTCAGAATCTTCGGTAATAAGAAAATTTGATTTTCACAGATTTCAGAAGATTTCGATGGAACGATTAAAAATGGAGATATGGTGTGAAGTTGTACACTGTGTCGAAGTATTTGGATGAAATGTTGCACGGTACACCCTGTATATTTCTCGCCCGCCCTTCCGCCCCCGCCGTTTCAGCACGGAGCAACGTTGGGGGTGGCTGCATCGGCAACGTTGCACTCTGCTGGCGTCGCATTACGTTTATTAACCTAACCTTACCAGCATGGTACATACACGAGCGTTCCATGCACACGCGAGGGCGAACCTGCATGGAACCTTTTGCGATTACACGTATGTACCTGTAGCTTGCGTCGTAAACGACAGCTTTTGCGTACGAGACATTCCACGTCCAATCGCACACTTTCTGCCACCATGTCGCTGATTTTTTTTTTTAATTAGACACATTTATTGGTGGACACAGGCACCGGTTGATTCTTACAAGTTGTAGGAAATGAATTTTTGAAGAATTACGAGGCAATTTTGGGAACGTGAGAAGAAAAATAGAAATGATTTATTTATTTGTGTATTTGGGGGTGTGGAACAATTTAGTTTCCGTTTTAGGAAATAGTTTGTTATGTATATTAAGTCTGAAGGATTGGGATTTGAAGAATTGAGAAATTTGGAAAATCGTGATTAAAGAATCGAAGGAAAAATTGTTAGAAATTGAGTTTTGGAAACGTGGAGAGAAAAGATAAAAATTGTTAAAAATTGCGGGAAATTGGGGGGCGATTGACTTCAAAGTTTCTTCCACAAAGTGAATTTCTTAAAAACGACGAGACAATTTCGAAAATCTGGAGAAAAGAAATGAAAGTTGCGAGAAATTGGGGGGCGATTGTCTTCAAAGTTTCCTCTGCAAGGTGAATTTTTGGAAAATGAGACAATTTCGGGAGCGTGGAGAAAAGAAATGAAAGTTGGGAGAAATTGGGGGGCGATTGACTTCAAAGTTTCCTCTGCAAAGTGAATTTCTGGAAAATGAGACAATTTCGGAAACGTGGAGAAACAAATTAAAATTGTTAAAAATTGCGAGAAATTGGGGGCGATTGTCTTCAAAGTTTCTTCCACAAAGTGAATTTCTTAAAAACGACGAGACAATTTCGAAAATCTGGAGAAAAGAAATGAAAGTTGCGAGAAATTGGGGGGCGATTGACTTCAAAGTTTCCTCCACCAAATGAATTTCTGAAAAATGACGAGACAATTTCGGCAACATGAGGAATAAAGACGAAAATTGTTAAAAATTGCGAGAAATTGATGGACGATTGGCTCGAAAGTTTCCTCTGCAAAACGAATTTCTTAAAAATGACGAGACAACTTGAGAAACGTAGAAAACAACTAAAAGTCACGATTAAAAAATGAAATAAAAAATTAAAGGACAATTTAGAGATGCAAAGTACGCTTTAAACGCTCCTTTAACGACATGCGCGTTTTTTCCCAGGTGAACGCGACTCGTTAGTTAGCGAACACAGCCGTTAACGATCGCCTCTATACCGAAAATAGAATTTTAATTACCGGAATTGAAGGGAACAAAATTAACAAGAAATTCCTCCGCCATTTTACAACGATAATTCCAAGTACCGTAAAAGTCTCGGATGATCTAAAACGCTTCGATAACCCGAGAAAAGAAATGCTGTGAATCACGTTGGACGATTGGTCAGGAGAAAATCACACGTCCCTAACGACACGATATCTCAGCGGTTTGTTACGTGCCTCGGTTCGATTCCTCGATGATTCACGCGGTCCTCAACCGGTAACACGTTCGACGTGACAGCGAGCGTGATTAGATTTCGCCGGTGAATAATTTAAACGCGTATAAACGAACGAAAGAGGGTAAAACAGATCACGAATATTATTACCTCGGTGACCAGTGAACCGAAGAGCTCGCGGAACGTTGTACCTCGCCTCGCCATTGCTACCGTGCGATCTCGTTAACAAATTATCCTCTCTCTGTCTTCGGGGACGACCACGTTTTCCAGGAACCTCAGCCACGATTCCACGTTTCAATTTCCCTTACCACCACCGTACGAAACAATTACCGCACCGTGGCCCACCGGTTAAGAGCACGAACAAACGACGGATTGATCAGACGTTTAATTAGCATAATGTCGGTGGTTGTGCGTGCCGTCGTGTCATCCATCAAGTCTCTCTCCGTTGGAGAATCGTGCTCCATGGACGTGAAACACGGGAGAGAACGAGGAGAGACGGAATGCATAGAAATACACGAAGAGAGGACGGTTGGTAAAAGTAGAAGGAAAAGCCTGCTGTTCCGTCAACGACAGGTCTTTGTTAAAGCGTTGCTTTCGAAACGAAGCCCCGTCTCAGATGTCACATCTCTGTCGTCGTTTAAGATCGTACGGTAACAATCATCAGCGGACCGTCACGAGGATCGAGATTCTTTTCAGACCGTAATTATATCGTTCATTCTTAACCACGAACAATTTCTAACTGCCCCACCGTTGCCTCGTATCTGGACCGTGTTACGATACGCTGAATTAACGTAACACGAATCGCGTCGTCCTTTAACGCGATCAATGAATCTCTTCGGACTATTCCTTGGACTGTAGCAACGTGACGAGGTAACCTCGAATTAACAGGAGAGAAATGAAATATTGTTCGTGGGATTATTACGGTGGTCCATTGAAGGATTCAGGTTGGACGGAGGATGTTTGGATGCCACGCAAGCTGGCCCTTAACGACGAGACTTTAATGACTGCGCGACGTCGTAGCTCGTGCTCGCGTGCACGCTTGCTATGGACACCGTGGCGAAGGAAACAGTGAAATGACGGTAATATCTCTTTTACGGTGGTACAATGCATATCTCGACCTAAATAGAGAGGGAGTCTTCGAACAGATGGAAAGATTTCCATGGTGGCTTCCATGTATTATACGAAGAGAAGAAGTAGAGATTCGAATGGTCCAGTCACGATTGCTCCGATTCTCAAGATTATTCGTGGCTGAAATAAATCATCGAGTTCAATTGTTGTCGAAGGAAGAGTGTCTCTTCTTCTCTCTCTCTCTCTGTTCCGAATGCTTCTGAACGGTAGTCGAAAGGAAATTTTACGGTTATCTGAACGTTGATGTATGCTGTACACTTCTAAAGTACTTAAGGACGAGAAAAAATTTGGAGACCACCCTGTCACGAGGAGTATGTGGACATCACGCTTTTGTATTCTTAGGTTCGTATAAGGGAAGGATTCTGGCGTATACCTGAGGATCTATATGCGAAAGAGGAGACTCGTTTAAAAATTCAGCTCTCCATAATTCAGTCTCGACGATAAATCTGTCTGGTGAGGTATAGAGAGAGAGAGAGAGAGAGAGAGGAGAGGAACGAGGGCGGTGAGCATAATTAAAAATAAAGCAGCATGGAAACATTGAGACGTCTCGGTGTAAGCTGTCTCCGTTGCTTACGAACGACGGCCACGGGAGTAGAGAAGAAGCTCGTTCGTGGAGGTGGACAACATTCCCGTCCCACGTTCAGTCGTATGGTACATCGCGTGGTCCACCGTAACGATGGAAAATCGATCGATCTTGATAAGATTTCGAGTGGAATATTGAAGATCGCTCGTTCACCGAGGATGCAAAATTGGTCGATCTCGAGAAGATTTCGAGTGGAATATAGATCACTCGGACACTGAGGACTCAAAATTGGTCGAACTCGGGAATATAGAAGATTACTCATCCACTGCGGACTCAAAATCGTTCCATCTCAGGAATATAGATCACTCGCACGCTGAGGACTCAAAATCAGTGAATCTCGAAAAGATTTCCAGTGGAATATGAGTGGAATATTGAAGATCGCTCGTTCACCGAGGATGCAAAATTGGTCGATCTCGAGAAGATTTAGAGTGGAATATAGATCACTCGGACACTGAGGACTCAAAATTGGTCGAACTCGGGAATATAGAAGAATACTCATCCACTGCGGACTCAAAGTCGGTCCATCTCAGGAATATAGATCACTCGCACGCTGAGGACTCAAAATCAGCGAATCTCGAAAAGATTTCCAGTGGAATACAGATCATTCGCACGCTAAAGTCTCAAAATCGGTCGAACTCGGGAATATAGAAGATTACTTATCCACTGAGGACTCAAAATCGGTGAATCTCGAAAAGATTTCCAGTGGAATACAGATCATTCGCACGCTAAGGTCTCAAAATCGGTCCATCTCAGGAATATAGATGACTCGCACGCTGAGGACTCAAAATCGGTCGATCTTGAGAAGATTTCGAGTGGAATATAGATCACTCGGACACTGAGGACTCAAAATTGGTCGAACTCAGGAATTTAGAAGAATACTCATCCACTGAGGACTCAAAATCGGTGAATCTCGAAAAGATTTCCAGTGGAATACAGATCATTCGCACGCTAAGGTCTCAAAATCGGTCCATCTCAGGAATATAGATCACTCGCACGCTGAGGACTCAAAATCGGTCGATCTTGAGAAGATTTAGAGTGGAATATAGATCACTCGGACACTGAGGACTCAAAATTAGTCGAACTCAGGAATTTAGAAGAATACTCATCCACTGAGAACTCAAAATTGGTGAATCTCGAAAAGATTTCCAGTGGAATACAGATCATTCGCACGCTAAGGTCTCAAAATCGGTCCATCTCAGGAATATAGACCACTCGCACGCTGAGGACTCAAAATCGGTTGATCTCGATAAGATTTCGAATGCACCACGGAACGACGATTCGCCCACCAGGTTCTCATCAGAGAGCTCAGTTTTATCCCCGGTGAAAGTGGCTCGCTCGGTGTCATTGTGATGGAACTAATTAAGAGCTTGCTCGTAATGACTTTCACATAGATTAGCATACACGTAGACGATTCGTCGCGGGTCGGTTATTAATCATTTTTCATGGACGCTCACCGATGTTCGCGTGCACAGGATATTAATTTTACCAAGATCGTGGGTTTACCTGGATAAAATTGTACAGCCAGCGTTCTGCATTCATTCGCGATGTCGTGTTCCAACACGCTCGTGTCTGGACACGGTCCGTGGCCCCCGCGATTTATGTGGGAAGATCGTCAGGGACGGTGGCTTCCTATTAAAATCGGTAGCGTAATCGTAGCAGCAAACATGGCCTCTACTGTACACCGGGGAGTGGAAAACACACTTGGAAGGAAAAAAAATTTCATTTGACCGCTTCTGAACTTTACGGTAACGAACAACGTTCAGAGTAAGCCGGGTTATCGTTCCCAATATCAGGTTCCTGGAATCACTTTTTCGTCGCGGTTCATATATCCTCTCTCTCTCTCTCTCTCTGCATACGTGGATGCAAATAGAGTAACTGAACGGGTTTGCAAATATGATCTGGCGAGGTAGAGGAGAGCCGGGGTCGCTTAGTGTGTCACAGGAACGCTTAATTCAACGTCACTGGCTCTATTATCGTTAATTTATCGTTCTCGGTACGGTACGCTTGCTTCGATTTTTCAACAACCGCGACTACAACGGAGAACAAATTACCGGGATCGTTGGAAATTACGTTACGCCCACGTATGAGGGGGGGAGAGCGATTTTAATAGAAACAAATTGCCCGTTTCGAGGTGTCGTCCACAAGGGAAGACCTCCTAACCCAGATTGCAAGAGTATCGCGTCTAGGATGAAACCGGACATCGACTGGTCTCCGGGGAAGCTGCTGGTAGACAGAGTGTGCGTCAGAGCGTGGAGTAAACAGTGCAGTTTCTTACCATGGTCTTTCTCTCCTCTTCAGCTTCCATTCTTCCTTTTTTTTTTTCTTTCTTCTCTCCCTCTTACCTCGTGGCGAAGAACACTTTCGCGTCGCTTCCCACGAAAAGCGATCTTGTAGGTGGAGACCTGCTCGAGCAGCCGGGGAAACGTGTAATTATTGCGAAAGGGTTTCCTGTTTGGCACGCACTAGCGTTCTTTCTTTCTTTTTCCACCGTGAAATTAGCATGTAGAGATGATCTGTCACGCGTGTTAGCGGCGCGTGTTTCTAAATACACGAGGATTTGTGGTTTCGTTGGAGGGAAATTGCCATGGTAGCTGTGTATTCGCCGGCGATATATATCTTAAGTTCCCTACCGCGGGTGTAAATCACACGAGTGTCTCTCGGCAGTGGACACTGGACAAAATGGTCCGAGTGATACGGAGACAACGCGAGATAAGATTCGAGAGAAACTAAGCTATCTGTACATGGTGGTCTGGAAGTGGCGGTGGAACTGGAAAGAGGGTGATTCATCGTGTGAAAGCAAGTCGAAAATATGGAATAAAATTTGTTCGTATGGGAAATTTATTCTATACTTTCGACTTAATTTTACATTAACACAGATATACATATTTTGCTCAGAGGGGCACAAGAAACATTTTCATTATTCTAAGCGTAGTATTGTATTATACTTCGTTGTTGTTTCTTTAAATTCAAAATTACATCCAGTTAGCTACGATGTTCGAAACTTTTAGTCGACGGTACATATTTCTTCTGGAACACCCTGTGTATACACCTCTGCGCTACAAGTACCATTACAAGTGCGTTTAATGGTTCGTCAAGTATAACTCGTAGCATACTTCACACTTCGAATCTCACAAAGTATCAAAAGAGCTATTTCGAAAGCACTCGACCCAGAAAAAGAGAAAAAGAAAGAGAATATCGACGGAGGAAAAAGAACCGCTGTAATCACCGCATTCTCTGTCGCTTCTCCGGTTCACCCACATTTTTCACGTGTCCCTATCACAAGCGTAAGATCAACAAGGGCAAAATAATGGTTCCTTGTTACCAAAGCGTAAGTGGCATTCCCGATCCCGGCCATCCCTCCACGCCGTCCGGCTGATGGATGCGTGGACAGTGTCCATTCTATTTTAATCGCGCGGTTAACGAAGCAGCGGCCGGGTCCATTGTCAGCGACGCCTCTCGAATAGATCGATGCTCGGTCCCCTCGACTCCGTATAATTACAACCTGAGACTGAATGGAGCGGCGAGGCCAGGACTCGCTCGCGCCTCCATTCCACACGGACCAGTCATTCCTGTCGATGGACAAAAGCGTCGTCGACGACCTTCTTTTCAACCCCTCGTTCCTTAGAAAGCTACGGTTCGCCACTTGTCGCCGCGATGAAACTGGAGAAAATGCCGAGTTACGAGGTGGTTTGGTAAATTAGAAGCACACTTGTAATTCAGGCAGTACATTATCGTGGCTCTAAGTCCGATCTATTTGGAAGTTCCATTTAAAAAGGGGAAGTTGGAATCTCGAAATCTTCAGCGCTACTTTAATCGTGAAAATACTTTTACCACACAGTGTTCTCCATCGTATCAAAACAGCTATAAAATTATCGTGGTTTGAAAACGTTGAAGCAAAATGTTTTATGAGTACTGCGTGGAAAATCGACATCCTGGAATATTGGTAGGTTTATGACACGTCCGATAAATATCGTTTGGGGACACCCCAGGTATAAAATGTGCACACTGTCACGTTTTGTAAGCAGTTCTAATTGTGCGCCCGTCTTGTCTGCATCTGTCTGAACATCTTCTAAAATATGATTATTTACCTTACTCCACACGAGTTGTTTATTTAATATAACCCCTCAACAGAAAGGATTATGGCTCGATTTATTTCGAAGTTCTATTTAAAAAGAGAAACTTGGAATTTTGAAATCTTCAACACTACTTCATATGTGAAAACATTTTTTGAACCACGCGAGATTTTCCATCGTGTCCAGTTGAAACAGACACTTTTATATGATTCTTTTTATTGAGAAGAGATTATATTTTGAATTTTTCCACTGCGAGTTTCTCTGCTGAACGTAGGCCATAAAAGTTCCGATCCAAGTATATAACAAATGTTTTTCCGCATTTTATGTAGTCGTGCGACAACCTCGAACTGAGTACACCTGCCCCCCGGATGATCGGTTCCTCAAAATACCGTGTAAATCGCTTTTTGTATGAAAAACCGTGTAAATCGGGGAAAAAAGAAAATGCGCATAATTTAGTCGGTGATTTAATTAAATTCATTATTTTAAATATAAAATGAAAAATAAAAAATATTCAGGGTCAGGGTTTAGTTTCGAGCGAGCGATCGACGAAGGCGAAAATAGCCGGCCGCCGATGAAAGACCCGCGGCGGCAGCAAATGAATGCTTTTTGTGTGCAAAAAAGGGGGAAATTCCGTTCATTTTTTGGTTTAATGCCAGTGTTAACAAACGAACGGTACTAAAAAATGACTGTACAAATATGTGCGCAGCATAAATTTTTATTTTTAACAGTTTATATTTCTGAAAAGCCGTTATTTTGAAAATCGTGTAAATCGGGGGATAGGTGTACCTGTTTTTCTGTATTACATTTCTATCAAAAAACGTTTTTTTTCCTCTGCAGTCGATTGAGTCAATCTTTATTCGCAAATTGAAGATCCTCGATACTTTTAAAAGTATTTTTCTCGAGGGTTGCTTAGGCTATTACAAAATTATTAGCTGTATATCGGGTCACCCAAAATTGAGACTTGAGCTACTATCACGCTTATATCTTAAACTAACCCTTTGTATTACAACGAGTCAGACTCTTTGATTCTGGTCTTTGCTATATTATCTTCTCTTATCTAATACAGTACAAAAACACTAAACAGCCTTAAAAAATCATAAATCAAAGAGCCCAAGGTAAGCGCATCACAAACAAAACTTCGTCCCATCTCAATCTTAATCCTCTCCGCCAGCACGATAACCATAACGATTTCACGGACTACTTTAACAACGTATCTAAACCTTGCCAATCATTCCGTACACGCGAGCCATTCGGTCAATTCCAACTCGAAAATAGCCCAGCGAATCAACCAGCATTTAGTTCGCATTATCTTCGGATAATTCCACGGTGCAATCCTCTCGGGTATCGTGTCTCGATACCTCTTCGAGCTTCTCGTCCGTGTGCAATCGAGAATAGAGAATTTTTCCCGCTTGGTATCCGGCCGAGGGATCGCGAGTGGGAGTGTGCAGCAAGGAGAATAAGGAGGGGAGCTGAAAATAACGCGGGATAACGATGTTTCCTTTCAATTTATCCGCGTCGATAGGCACGAGCTCGCGGCGCGTCGTAATTGCGAGGGTTGTGGCGGTTCGCGCTCGCGCCTCGCGGTACTTACACTGTGCACAGTGTGAAAGAGTGAATCGGTTCTGTGTATCGCGAAATTCGTGGTCCCCATTATCCTGCTTCACGGCCGCCATACGTTAACCCTTTCACGACTACGTACCACGTTGAGACAGGTATACGAGTTTATAGCAAAAGGAACTACTTTTATCGATTAACGCATGTGCATCGCTGTTCCGGATGCGCCAGCAGACGTTTAATCGGAACTATCATCGATGGTTCTTGTGTTTTATGTTGATTTTACTTAGAAATTAGGCGCGATAATTAAAAATTATCAAGAAATTTTCAAGCCTCGGAAGGCGAATGGTTTTACAGACGAGTGCAGGGTCATTTTAATAACCCATAGCGAAATTTCTATTTTGCATAAATGTGTATACTTTCAACTATGACTAGTTACATTTGATACACAAAATAGGTGTATTTCCTGTACGAAGCGTAAACCGAAGCGTAAAAATTTATTCTCTCTTAAGACGCTCGCGAAATGCTTCAGCAGACTGTCCCCCTTACGGTTGCAAAGGGGTTGACAATATCGACGGTGCTGACTGTGTTTCGCGAACGCGAATACGAGAGTCGATAGTCCCAAAAGGGTTAAGCAGCGTGCACACAATCGCGGTTACGACCTTGCTCGTGACCGTGACCCTGTGCACGCCACGGCAGAGAACCATCCCGTGCACTGTGGAGTGTGTGGCTCGCCACACTCGACGGCCCTGAGATCGACTTGCACACACAACGTGCTCGCAGTCTCGGGGGCTGTCGGCCGTTACTCACCTGTTTTCACCGTCGAACGCGCTTGCTCTCTCCCTTCGGTTGCTTCTTACTTCTTGCTTTTCCATGCGCGCTGGCCTGCCAACCTATTAAGCATCGTGCACACCGCCGTCACTTGCTGGCGAACGCTCGAACCGGCCGGCGACGACAACTGCTAATGGTTGGATCGTTCGAAAACACTTTGCGCGCTGTCCGACAATTGCTCCCGCTTTCGTGTGTTTGCCGTGTATTTTTGATATATTAATAACGATCTTCTCCTCGTTTCCTTTTCTCATTTTATCGAAGATCGAGCGAGTGGTTGAGCTATGTTCAAGGCTGAATTTACAAGTCTTCTTCCAGCCACGGTTTTATTGGCAAGCTGCATTTATCCTTTATTCCGCTTGCTCCCTTTCCTCCTGTATTTTCATATGCAATAAAGAAGCGTTATTATTGTTATTATCGTGGCGAAGGGTGGATTAGGGCGCAGCGGGGACTTTTTTCTCCCCTTGAGGAAATTGCGCGATTTAATGAGAACTATCTTCTTGTAACGCGGTTCTTTTCGCGAATCCAAAAACGACTTGTTATTCCACGTGTATAAATTACGAATATATACACACGTATCCAAGCAATGGCACCGCGGTGCTAACTTCGCCGAGAATCTAGCAACTTATCATCCGCCGGAACCTTATCTTTACACGTTAAACTGAATTGAGAAAAACAGAAAGAAGTTCATAAACGTAACCCAGATGGGAACGACTTACTTACCGAGCTGTTAAATAACTTTCGATTTCCCGGCTGCAGCAACGAGCGAGTGATTCGAAAAATTGTCCCGAGTGAAACGTACGCAAGTACACTCGCACAGGTACGATATACGCGATCCGTCCGTTGCTGCAGGTGCACATAGAGTTGCAGCGAAAGAGAGGTAGGAAAAAGGCGAACCGAGCGGAGTGGAATGAACTGTAGCAGCTTATCCGCCCGGCGAATTATTGTTTCCGCTTTCTCAGTTGATATTATCGTGACGCAACTCGATTATAATGCAGCCGTGCCTCCTCCTTCGTTTCTTCGTTCCTTAACCGTAGTATCAAGTAATGTCTGCTTATAGCGGCGGAATAATAATGGCACGTTGCTTCCACGTTGCCACTTTGCCCGCCGCCGCCGCCATTTACCCATAAATTCGCCGTAACCGCGCGCCAAAAATGGCTCGGATCGTTTTGCCACCAGTTCTCACGATCGATTTCCTACCTCGTGCTCTACTACCTACTTGCGGCCTAATCAAAAACTCTACTAGCCTATCCAGTCCCATTTCTTTCCGTAACTTAATCATTCCTACCCCGTGTATCGAATCGGCGGCGCTAGGTCGCTGCGACGATTCTCTAAAGTTCCCGACGAAACCCGACTGGCGAGCAATTAAGCTTCGAGCCATATTCGCCGAGCACATCGCTGGCGATCCACGCTCGTTACTGTCGTCGCTGTTATTGTCGAAGCAACCTGGCCACACTGTGTACCACGGCTAACGCTCGCGCGTCGACACACGTGCGTGCATGTGTGTAGGGAGGAAAGTATTGGACGAGCTTGGGGACGGGCAGAAGGATCGGAGAGCGCAAGAAAGCCAACGCGAAGGAACTCGAACTCGAGCGTGGAGGGTTAGGAGAGAAAAGGGAATGCCGGACAGTCGCTGTTGGTACACCGCACAGCCGCTACGTGCTCTTATTGGCGAGGATGTTGCTCGATCACGTCGATTGACGCATGTAGTTTTATTCCCCTGTAATAATCGTTAAGATCCTCTCGCGTCTCTAATAGAGACGCGACCAGTCCAACAGCCCGAGCCCTTTTTGCCGCTGTTTAATTGACAAGTGTATCGAAAAACCGCGATTCGAACGAATAAACATATTAAGAGGGACCTGTGCGCATCTGTGATCGATAATTGCTCGATGGTGTACGTGATCTTGCCGTAAGTGTGTTTGTAAGAAGAATCGCTGTCGGGAAATAATTCTGGAGAATATTCGATGGGAAATTGTAAGTGAGAGAGATTGTCGGTGGCTATTTTTCGGAGGAAAATTTTTCTTGAAAATAATTCTGGAGAATATTCGATGGGAAATTGTAAGTGAGAGAGATTGTCGGTGGCTATTTTTCGGAGGAAAATTTTTCTTGAGAGAGAGAGAAAGATAGTTGGTGCCAATCACGGAAAAATTGATCTTGAGAGAGAGAAAGATAGTTGGTGCCAATCACGGAAAAATTGATCTTGAGAGAGAGAAAGATAGTCGGTGCCATTTCTCACAGGGAAATTCATCGTGAAAGAGAGAAAGACAGTTGGTACCAACCGTTTCCCGAAAAATTCAAAGAAAAATCCACCGTAAGACAGAGAGAGAGAGAGAGTTGGCGGTAATTTCCCGGCTGATCGAGCATCTCCTTTCACTGACGCTCTCCCGGCGATGGCCCTTAACGATCTAGAAGCAGCGGCGAGGGTGTTCACAGTCCCGTCGTTATCGAGATAAACAAGAAAGAAGAAGTAGGAGGAGGAGGAGGTGGAGAAGAAGGAGGAGAAGCAGAAGGAGGAGGAGGAGGACGAAGAAGGCACGAAGAAGAAGAGGAAGAGGGTAGCGTCTCCTCACAGGTGTCGCTTCAGAGCGCTACCACTCGAGGCCACATTTGCTGCTGGTACCGTGAACGCGAACGGTGAACCGATGCACCGACGCCGGTATTCCACATCGAGCGTGTGCGTTCAACGTCACTCCGGACACATCTTGTCAGTGCGGTAACGAGCGCGGCTAGACGCTCGTCTCTCGCGCGCGTACACGCGACTTCTCTACCAAGAGAATCGATACACTCTCCGTATCTCGTTCGTTCACCTACTTGGAAACGTTTACTCCAAACGTACACTACGGTCCACAAAAAAAAAAAAAAAAAAACGGAACAAGTGAAACAATAAAATCATTGTTTCCAGCAAAAGTTAAAATGCGTGTGTCGCAATCATCGGAGCCCAGCTGACCGAGAATTCGGAAAAAAAGGCGTGGGATCGTGAGCGAGCGTGTCGTGAGCCACGGCTACGAAAATCAGCGGTATTCGGCATCGTGATGGCGTCGGTTCGTGACCGTCCGCGCGAAAACTTCCGGGTCGGCCCACGAAATACGAGATCGCGAGTTGCCGGCTACGAGCTTGGATATCTCGCTGGATCGTGTTTCTCCGCGTATTCGTCGAGGTTGCAGTAACAGTTTGGCTAATAGCTTCGTTCACAAAGACACTTTTCCCGAAGCCATCGGTGAACCATCGCTGGGGGACCACGGTGCGTACCTTAAACCGGATGCTCATGTGGAGAAGAAGAAGGGGATCAGACGCGCAACCGTTAACCATCCGAAAATTCGATTTCGTGGAAGAGCCTTGGTTGTGTCTGGTTGCGTCTGCTGGTGAACGAAAAGCGGTTGGGACACGGGAGGAGAAGGAGCGCACACGGAACGAAGGTAAGGTGCGCAGGGTTGGCGATCGTTTGGACAAAGTCGACCGGGAAGACCGGTCGCGGTGACTCGGCACACACGGTCACGAGGAGTCTCGTGCGTGCGTACGAGGATGGCCGTTATGCAATCCTCTGCTTCTACCTACGCCACGCGCGTTCAGTAATTCGATCATCCTTATCCAACGATTCTTTCCTACTTCGTGAACGTAACGTGACTTCTTCCCTTCGCTTCTCGACGATACCGGGAACGTCCAAGTGTCATCATATCCGAATACTCAGAGAAGACGAGGGAGAAGGACGCCTGCAAGGAATACACGAGTGGAGTACCATCGATCAGCAACGAAGATCGCCGAGTATTGCTTTCCGCAGTTCGATGCTCGAGCTTAATCAAGAGAGAAGATCAGCATCGTCGCGAGAAACTTGACCGATCCGTTAGAGGTTAAAGGCTGCTACACACCGCCATGAGACCGCGACCGGCCGTGAACGTCGCGGTACCATTTCTCTGCTCGATCCTGAGAGCTGCGGCGTCGAGGGTGCGGTGAAGTGACTCTCTCTCTCTCTACACGTCGCCACCGTGACAGAGACAGAAGGAGAATCATCGAGAGACCAGGGTTGAGACAGATATGGATGACAACGTGCAGAATGGGCTGCAGGCAGAGCAGTGGCTGCCAATGTTCGAGAAGGGGGAAAAGAGAACGAGCTCGCTGGGCAGCGGTGCGTTCAGGTTCATCCGCACGCGCAGCAGTATCCGGCGGGAACTGAAGAGGCAGTGCAACAGGTAAGAACAACGCATATATATTTATATAGAACAGTTGGTATAAAGAGGCAGAGTCCGTAAAATTACACCTGTTACGAGGTAACGCGTGTAGAAACGCAACTAGATTCATCTCGACCTTTCTTCTCCCCTCGTTTCACCGGGGTAATTCGAGGCAGAGTGTTAAAGCGGGCTTCTGAACGACGTTAAAATTAGAAGCATCGAAATATTTTACTTGTCATAGACTGAGTAATGTTAACGATTTTTTCATTCTTCCCCGGGAGAAGTAAGTAGGTTGTCTTTATTACGTTCCGATCGGCGTTCGATGCCGCGGTGGAATTAAAGTACGCGTTCCGAACAGAGGAATTTCACGGTTTCGAAAATACGTAGGCCGCGCCGTTCGAAACTGGCAAAACGTGTGAAATTAAAATCAAAAGACCGTTAGAAGGCTTATTAGAGGTTCCACAGGCCGTGACGAAAAACGGCAGAGCGATGTCTGCTCGCTTAAACGGATTGCGCTGAGTTTAAAAAAGAAAAGAGTTACTTTTACGATTATACAAAATCGTAGGTGATTATCTCAACAGTTTCTCGTAAACGTCGATCAACTTGGCAACTCTATCGATCCAAATACACACCGATGTACTCGATCTTTCTATAAATAACTCTCCTCCATGTCGCTCGATCAATTAAACAACGGTATATCTCAATCTGCAAATTGAAACGTCAAACGAGCAAAGTACACAAGTGCACATAGAGAGAATTGTAAGGAAAGGTTGGAAAGTATCGTCAGGTCAGTGTCTAGGCCCGTTCTCGAACGGTGTGTAAATCAGCGAACGTCACCGGTGTCCCGAGGGATCCTGGCCGATCTCTGAGAATCCACGGCAACCATTCTAACCAGTCGTGGTCGCCTAATCTGTTCGTCGCGTTCGTGCATCGGGTCAGAGAAGGATTCTTCGGATTATAGCAACGGGATACCGGTTGATCGGCAGTCGGAGAATGAGCCGCGACGAAGCAGGAAGCAGAAGCAATCTGCAGAATTCGCGGTCCTTGCGGTGCGTGAGAAGACCCGGGATCCGCTAATAATCGACCGTGGAATCCGAGACAGTCGAGTCTCTTCTAGCTTGGCTCTGTGATTCCAACCGACGACTGGAAGACGACGAGTATGCCTTGGCTGGCTCGGAGCGCCGCCAAAGTAATTATCATTTGTAATTCGAGAAACGCTCGCGAGATATTAGCGTGTGTGTAGGCGGCTTAGATCGTGGTAAAAATCGCGACACCTTCAGCGATAGCTACCGGGAAACGCGGAGAAGACTTGTTTATGCGAATTGTCTCGAGGGGATTTCGTTGAATTAGGGTGGGAAGGGGAGAGAGAATTATTGGCGACGATTGGTACAGTTGGTGGAAGAAATATCGAGAGCTAGGGAAATTGGAAGAAACATGGAAAGACGAGGACCTAAATGGTCCTGAGAGTAGGAAAGGAAAGGAAGAGAATTATTGGCGATGATAATTCTAGTATAGAATAGTATAGGATGTTTCAATTGGTACAGTTAATGTGGAAGAAATATAGCGAGTTCGTAAAATCGGTCGTGTTTCGGTTGTTCTGACGAGGACTTAGATGGTCTTGATGGTGTAGAATGTTGCGATTGGTACAGTTGACGGAAGAAATATTGTTCTAACAAGGGAATCGGCGGGAACATGGAAAGATGAGAATGTAAACTCTCAGTCGGAACAATTTAAAATATTAACTGCGTCCGCGTGGGTTCTGTCGTCCTTTAAATTTCTCTTTCATATCAATTTTTATTATTTTAACCACTGCTTTCTTCCGGTGATCGCCGTTCATCTCGTTTTCTTCATTCTGCATCAGTTCCACGTTCTTAAAATTCTTTACCCAATTGATCTGCGTTGGTCACATAAGTTCACTATACGTCAATCATAAAAATACCCTTGAAATATCAAAAAACGTGAATACGGCATTTTTTCATTTGTCTGCATAATAAATGAAACAAGACAGCTACAATCTGACGCTCGAATTCACAAACTCGCTGAATTTCTTCCACCGACTGTGCCTCTAAATTAGAACGTAAAATATCCAAGTGTTCATCTCCTTCGTGCGCATTAAGACACGCTTTGGTGTATGCTAATATTCTGCATCATTAAGATGAACTAGTTCCTCCGTTTTTAATTCCACCCGATCCATTATGATTCCGTATGATATATGTTTCGCGATTAAAAATTCACCTTGGAACATCCGCCCGCTAAGGGTACCGTAAGCGGCAGAGTTCGGAAGAAATGATCTGCCATTTTTTTCCCCACTGGCGCGGATCGAATGAAGAACTCGAGCGCGTGTAGCCGCGGTGATTTACCGCGGCACGATGGAACTATTCGAACGGCCGGACAGCCGATAAACGATTCACACGACGAAACACACGGCGAGGAACATCGTAAATTGGTAGAACACGGTAACAAGCCTGCTCGGAGAACAACGAGGTCCGTTCGAAGAGGCCAAGTTGAATTAATAACGCTGGCTTGTTCCAGATAAATTCCGGCCTACCCCAAACTGGAGGACTCTAATGTCCTTATTAATCTCCGAGAGTGCATCGCGTCGAGAATAAAATTCAAGAGACGAAACGTGTCTCTGAATTATCGAGTGATACATAAATTCGGAATGTAACGTCTTTGGAGTAACAACAGGGGGGCGAAACGGGATTAAAATTGTTGCTCGACAACGTTCGAAGAGTACAGGGGACAAAGAGCGAGTCCATTTTTCATTTTATCGTTGAATTAATTTCTGAGAAGAGGTGGAAAAGTGCGAGCACAAGTAGCGTGACTTTTTGTAAGAACACGCTTAGCAAAGCATGAGAAAAAATGCAACAATTGTAGAACACGATAACAGGTGAATTACAACTGCACTGTTGCGAACGAATCTAAGTGGAATTTGCTACCCCGTGAAATTCATGCAACAGCCATTTGAACGATAACTGTACCCTTCGACGAGGGCACCAGTGTTTCTATGGAAAAAAGAGTAACAGTGTGTATTACACAGTGTTTGTGTTCTACGTGATGCATTTTTTAAACAACTCCCAAAGAAATGTGAATGTTCGATACTGGCAAGTATCATCCTTTGTAGCTTTCTGACTTTGTTCTCCGCGTTGATACGAGTCTAATTTTTGAACGACATTTTAATAAAGAATTCACTTTTGGAAAGTTGCTAACGGGTCAGTTGGGCCAAAGTGGTCCTTCTATTGTTAATTCAAGTTTTGCTCGAAAGGATTCGTTTCGTTGGAAGGATTCACGCGGCTAGAAACCCGCGTCCGTCTCGAGTACCGGAGCGAAGGAACACCGTGTCCTCTCGATGCACGCGATCCTCTTAAGGAAAGAGGAAGAACGCGGCTGCTGCCGATGCTCGCTCCCCAAGATCGAACAGAAAGAATTACCGCAATATATTCCGCGTTTTAATGTTGAGCCGGATCGACCGAAACGTCGAGTTCGCTCGTCCCGGGGCCCCCGTCGCGCATAATAAGGCCCTCCGCCGGGGCCCACAGCCGACTTTGGCCCTGCAGCATCCGCGATGCAGCACACGGACACGCACACATCCCATCTACCGAGCCGACACACGTCGAGGAACCGTGCGGTTCGAACACTTCCGTGTTGTACGACTAATGAATCGCCTTCTCTTTTTCCAGGCCCTTCCACCCTCCTCCCGGCCTCTTTCCCCCTCGTTCGCGTTCGTCTGGTCATCGCGGCGGACGATCGCGCTCGCGCTTCGTCCAATCAACCGCGTACGCGCATATTTATCGCTGGTATCGATGCAACAGATAAACTTGCCGGAGTTTATCCGTATCCTCTGGCCGATTTTCGACTGGAGCTCCTGCCTTCCACTCGGAGTCTCCTAAGGTGCACGGTCTTCCTCAACAAGATCGCGCTTTCGAACATATTTTATTTATTTTTAAGATATTTCTTAACACATTCGTGAAACTTTGATCGCCTCAACTTTTCGCAGACACACTGCGTCGTTTATGCGCCTAACTTTTTTACCGTTCTAGACCTTGGAAGAATCACAATCGTGCAATTGTTCGTTAAGAGAAACGTTGGAAACTTTTTCCACTAAAAGTAGTCAAGTGTCGCACGTAGATTTGTTCGCGGTGAATGGTTAACGAGGCAATTTGGTAGAAGAAGATCATCGATTAAACAGAATTTCTTCCTTACCTCTACGATCCTCTCGTAAGCTGCGGTAAGCACAAGATACGCGTAATAGGAATGAACGTAAATGTGAACTTTCGCAGTATCCCTGGGAACGACACAACTTTTCCGGATAAAGACTCAACCCGTTTTACGGGCGCGTAGCGATTAGGCATTTAATTCCGACTTAATCCGCACAGTCGGCCGGAGCAACTTCGACGTTTCCTGGAGGCGTGAAGTTTTCTACGACAACGAAAAAAGAACGGAAGGATTAAGCCGAGAGTTAAACGAACGTCCACAGTTGGACGCGATGAAACGCAAATTTCCTCCGCCCTTTATTTATCGAACGTGGGGTCACGCGAACGAATAACACTTGTTCGAGCCCGTGCGTAGTTTATCGCGACCTTATCGACGGGAACGTGAGAAATCGAACACGCAGGCGAGGCTGCCGCGATGTTTCCGCGATTAGGGAAAAGTAAGGTGACCTGGATCGACCGTTAGGCATCGTTAATCGAGCTCCCGTTTATGTAAATCATCCTAATGAGCCTGAAATCGGCGAACGTCGCGAATCGAGTGACCGTGGATCTCCCCGAGAGTCGCGGAGTTCGATTAATCGCGAATAAGAAACGGTTGAAAGGTCCGTCGTCTAACGTGTAATTTCTGCACGGCCTGAGAAACGAAACCGTGAAATGCGAAAGTAGTCTCTGATCGATACGGTCCGTTCAGGAAGCCTGCACTTAGGAACGTGCCGTTTCAGAATGCTGGCTGCAGGCTGATCCGAGTGTGCCGCACGGGGTGCAACGAGAATTGAGAAATAGGTTGACAAATTACACCGAGAGGAGCTTCTGTAGCCTGCGCATTCTTTCAATTTTTCTCTCAGTGAAAGCTTGCAAGTGCACGATACAAATTGGAAAATTAGTTTCTCTCAGGGACAATGTAATATCGAATTAACGTGAAGAAACAGGGACACCGAAGAAAAGGCAAAAATGTAACCGTACAGAATTCCACTCTACAAAATTTTTCTAACCGTGTAATTCGGGTATCGTGCAAATCAACGACGGAGCTGTGTCGAAATGAACGATCATCGATCCCCGAACAAAGGACCATCAGGCATAAAAAGAAGAGAGAGAGAGAGAGAGAGAAATGAATTCGATTGAATAAAGGAAACATCCGGGTTCGAGTGCCCGTTCTCCAAGCGAAAACGGTCCATCCACACGGCTAAAAGGATCGTCAGCAGTATCTCTGACCGTGGCTGTATCCGTATGGACGAGCGGTTCTTACGTAACCGGCACAGTCCCCGAGAGTAGCAGGCATTGTTCGGTGATTTTGCATTTCGCCTGGAACAAATTCGAAAGGAATCACACGGCTGTGGCTGGATGGTGGCTGTGTCGTGATGGCACAATAGACAAATCGGTGGCAGAAAACGGCAGATAATGCGTAACGGGTTGCGGCAAGTTCGGTACCTGTATCTGAATCTCGTATTCCCGTGTACGGTTCACCGGATCCGACCCCGCACCGCCGCGATCTCCGGCTATTACTCATAACCATTACGTTCAGGTTCAGGCACCGATATTATCCGATGAAGGCTGATAAGCCGTTTAGACGGTTTCCAGCGTGGCTGTTCCGTGGTTCATTGTGTGTACCATAAGGTTGGCCAGCGTATATATAAAAGAGGAGAGGAGGGACAGCGCGTGGTTACTGGCCGATGCGGATAACCGATAAGCAAGGACGTGCTTATGAAACTTGGCACCTCGCTATCCGGCTCACGGATCTTCCTGACCGTGCCTTCGAAATAATCCATAAATGTTACATCGCTGTCTATCATTAGTTTACGTAATCGAGTTACAGATCTGCATCGACTCGATTCTGACGTTGATCGAGTGTCCTTAACCCTTTCGCTACGAAGGGCGTGTGTGTACGGTTTGTAAAAGTGGTCACTCGTTTACGGAGAGATACGGCTGGGGCATTGTTCAGAGTGCGTTGGGTGGAGATTTTTAGCGTGATGTGTGTAGGGACGTGTATCGAGATGAAGAGGATCTTAGTGAAATTTTGCTCTTAATTTCGGTTTTGTTTGCGAGTTTCTTGTTAGAGAATTTTGGAAATTTTATTAGAGTATACTGTGTTCTATTGAAATCTTTTGAAACTTAGGGAAATCCGCTAAAGTCTACTGAATTCTACCGAGGTCTGCTAAATTTTACTAAAATCTACTGAAATCTATTTTGAAACCTACGGAAATCAGCTGATGTCTACTGTATTCTACTGATTTCTACTGCAATCTATTAAAGTCTACTAAATTTGACCAAAATCTACCGAATTTTACTGAATTCTATTCAAATCTACCGAAGTCCATGGAATTCTACTAGCATCTATTGAAATCTTTCGAAACCTACGGAAATCCGCTAAAGTCTACTGAATTCTACTGAAATTTACCAAAGTCCACTAAATCCTACAAAAATTTACCGAACTCTACCGAAACCCACTCAAATCTACTTCCCCCACACCTTCATTACACCGTGAACTTTCGATTCGACCGTTCATCTTCCAATTTCTACGATTCAAGCTCCTTTCTCTCCTCGCTTACAGGACACGAATTTTCCGTTCACCAAAAGCTTCCAGCTCTTTCTCTCACCGAGAGAAAAATCGAATCGCGTTTTTTACACGACGGAGAGAATCGAGCGGTATCTGCATGATAGTATCCGAACAATGGTCTCCACTTAAGAATACGTCCGTAGGAACGGTGATAAATGGCGTGCAATTCTCAGGTTCCTGCCCTTGACACGGCTCTATCGCGGTCTCGCGGCCCCCAACGTCCCACAACCGATGTCGTCCCGCGGGCTAAGCCTCCGGGGGTAGAGAGAACATGCACCGCAGCCAGCCTCTCTTCCTACCTCTGAATAAATGATGCATAACGCCCGGTGCCCGGCTATTCCGAGCGTTCAACGTGAGTTTTAACAGCTATTCCTCTCCCCCTCCTCCGGGGAGAGTCAACCGAGGGGAATTACATCGGATCCGAGACGAAAACTAGAGGGAATGTTCTCGTAGAGATAGAATCGACGTTTATTTCCTTCGACCATGCGCCTGGTTCTATCTTTCTATCGACGGTTGAAACCTTCGATACACGCGGATTTCTGTTAGGGGATTCTCCCCCTACCGACGGCAAATTCGCGTGATTTAATCGGATTTAGCGGTGTAGTAGTCGTGACTTCTATTCGTTTTGCCGTTCCGATGCAGGAAGGTACTGGAACAGGTGCTC
>NW_017100212.1:1938509-1972690 GCF_001263275.1 Habropoda laboriosa | reverse complement strand
ACATACCGGGTGTCTCGCGGAAATTTGACGATTTTCTTTGAATTTTGCAGAAAAGTTCAGCTGTGTTTAAATTAAATTGAAGTCCTCTTATCTATCTATAGTAGCTTTTTAAATGGAACTGTAGCTGTTTCCGAATGTACGTGTTAGAAAGCTAATGCAAAGGACATAGACAACAAGAGAAGTTGTGCAACGTGGTCGTATGTATATCGAGCTTACTGTAATCGAATGCTCGAAGCTATCGCGACTTTGCATAACTACCTTGTTCACTTTTTACACGTTCCTCGCGTTTTTTATTACGTACGTGCAGCCGTAGATTTGTCTATTCCAGTTTAAAAAAGCCAGAAAAAAACACAGATAAAGGTTTACTTAAACATAGTCCAACTTCTGTCTAAAACAATTTCACGTTAGATACAGATACACTCGAATAGATTCGACACAGATTAATTATCCTAGAATTATATTTAAACATCTTAAATTTGCAGAGACGCCTGGAAATGAATTGTCAAATTTAAAAAAATGTCCAAGATTAGGTGACACAGGCCATTATCATAAACTAGCTCAGAAATGGTCGCCATTAGGCAACAGGTGGACATTTGGCGCAGCTCCCGTAAAACCACGTTCAGTTTCCTTTACGACACATTCTGTCACACTTTTCCTCCACATTCCACAGGATTCCCGAGTTGAGAATCTCTGCTCCGGCGTTTACCTTGCACCCCGTTAACTAAGACCAGTTCATTTGCCCGATGGAACGCCCACACGACGGCTGCGGCGTCGTTGTTTCCTCCACAATGCAAAATCACAGCGGCGGCAACGCTCCAATTTGATACGTTCTAAATGACGAAAGGCGGTGGTGTGTCGTAATCGTTTCGCGGCGCGCGGCGCAAGCTTTAAAAGGACGGATTTCTTTTCCTCTCCGTGCACACCGTGACACGAAACACGCCAACCAACGAATTCTTCAAACTGTATCCTTGACATTTTCCCTGAAACATTATACTCTCGTTACCGCAATTTTCTGTCATTACTCCGTTGCTCCAGGGGGGAGAGAAAAAGCACGAGTGTGCCCGCATCTATCGAATCCCGCCGCGTCTCCGCGCGACTCTCACCGCCAGCTAACTAACAGCCAAAGATATACGCGTGAAATGACGCGCGTGCGTGCTTCCACGCCGGTCTGTACCGTTATCAAACGGCGATCCGATCGCGAGAAACGTCAGGGAACCCAGGCCCTTGATAAATAACACTCGGGAAGCGTCTTCTTCCCCTTACCCCCGCCTAGGCCCGTCGTTTCGGTGGTCTTCAAAGGAAAGTGACGAGGCGAGATAACGGGCGAAACTGGCTCGGAAGCTGTGCAAGCTGCCTTGATTAAAGACGCTCCCGTGTGTGTACTGTCTCGTTCACCGATTCATCCGCGATTCGCACAGCAATATACACCGAAGGTGTTGAAAAAGAAATCTGAAATTTTAGGGGCTTATAGGACGCACCAAGAGGAATGAAAAATGCTGGATGAACATTGGTCCCAAAATCGATCCTTTCGACGTAGAATCTACTTTTGTATCGGGGAACGGTCGAGGTATAGTCGGAGGAAGCGATAGAGCGGGGTCGCGAGATCAGGCGTCAAGGTGCACGTAGAATGCGAATTTCGCACATTTGGGTCATTTTTGACCCAAAGGCCTCAAGTCTACAGTGGAATTACGGACCGTAGCAGACAAAAATCTCAGACACCTCGTGCAACACCTTGTGCATCAAATAATTACAACGTGTTCAAGGGAACAATTACACGATCGGTTAAACGATCGAGCGTCTATCCTCCTACGTTGCGTGGAAACAAAGCGAGGATCTGGGCATGGAGCAACGAAGCGCGGCGAGTTCTAGCCTCTACGCGGCTGAAATATTCGAAGTACCATCCTCTTGCCGTTTCTTTGCCTATTACGGCACACTTAGGTACGGCCGGAGAGAGGAGAAATTCACAGGCAATTGAGCGGGTATCTCGGGAACCGATAATGGCTCCGACGGAGGAGGTTTCAGGTTCACTGGAGTACTCCCGCTCCTGACGGCCAGAGAGAGAGGGTCGGATAAAGATCTAAATGCCTGCATAGCCGTATGTACGGCACGCCAACGAAGATCCTTAAATACTGGCAAGGTAACGAAGGTAAAGGTTCTCTCGTGACGTCCGCTTTGGTGCCGGAGCCGTCAGGGGTCAGTGAGCGCTCCGGTCGGCAAACCCGGCTGCCTCTCTGAATTCTCGATCGTTTGCCTCTTCCTTCTCTCCCTTTTCCTTTTTTTTTTCCATCCCTCCTCTTCTTCTTCCTCTTTCCCGAAGCCCCGCGCGCTACGTTTCCCCCCTTTTCCGCCGCTCGTGTATATACAGCCGACGGGGACTCTGCCGCTGCGAAACGAATATTCCACTCTGATAAGTCCCGCGTGGCGATTTATTGCCTGGCCCCGCGGGTCAAAGGCTCCCTTCGAGTGGAAACTATTAAGCGATGGTCGGACATGGCGCCAGGGACCAACGGGGACCGTAAGCTCCGTGGATCGAAGGAGAGAGGGGTACACCACGATTCGTCTTGATTCTCTTTTGGAAAATCTGTGTGTGTGTGTAAGTGGAAGTTATAAATCGTAGGTTCGATGGAGCGAGATCTCGATAAGGAGGACCGAAAGGCAGAACCACGGTTCGTTTACCGTTCTATTAATTTCCTAACCGGGCAACGTCGAATTACCCCTGTAAAGTAATTGCTCCTCGACTCGTTTACTCGGATAATCGAGCTTGAATTATTTATAACGCTGCAACTTTGATGTATACGAGAGGGAGACTGTGAGATAACTCGGGTAAAAGGGAACTTTATTCGTCGTTCGACGGTTGGACGGCTGATCCGCGGTATTAATTAATTGTCGCGCGGCGAGAGGGAGAGATGTGTATTGGAAAGGTGAAGATGCGTGTTGAATCGCGATAGTTAATATCGCTGGAGTCACTTATGTAACGTTCAATTGGCGAATTGTCGAATGTGGAGAGGTTACACGGCGAACAAATTACGGACACGTTTGCAAACTTTCTAACTCCCGCCTACCTAAACGCTGCGTTTAAACCGCCGCGCCGTCTGGATGCTTCGCGGTGATTTCTTGGTGGCCATTGGAACGCTGCAACTTTCAAATTTCATCGTCTTCAAACTGAGAAGCTTCGTGTAAAAAGCGTAAATTTCACGCGTCACCGTGTCGTTCCATCCATTTAGACGCTTCGTGGCGATTTCCTGACAGCCATCGGAGCGCCGCACCTTTCAAATTTGATACCTTCTGCCCGGTATAAAAAGCGTAAATCGCGTCGAAGCAGTGTCGTTCGAGGTTCAGCTCCGTTTCACGCGTCACTATGACGTTCCATCCATCTGGATGCCTCGTGGCGATTTCCTGATAGCCATTGGAGCGCCGCAACTTTCAAATTTGACGGTTTCTGAAGTCAGAAGCCCACTATAAAAAGCGTAAATCGTGTCGAAGCAGTGTCGTTCGAGATTTAACTACGTTTCACGCGTCACCGTGTCGCTCCATCCATCTGGATGCCTCGTGGCGATTTCTTGATAGCCATTGGAGCGCCGCACCTTTCAAATTTGATACCTTCTCCCCGGTACAAGAAGCGTAAATCGCGTCGAAGCAGTGTCGTTCGAGGACCAGCTCCGTTTCACGCGTCACTCTGTCGCTTCGTTATCTCCGCTCAATACCCATTACGTATTATGACGTTTGCAAAGGCGAAACAGTATCTACGATTGTGTAACGACGAACCCGAGCCGCTTCGGCGCGAGATTTGCGACTGGAGATACGTCACTTTACACCGGGTCCTAATTACTCCGGCATGTCATTTTACACCGGAGTCTAATCAGCGCGGCAATCGGCTTAACGGGAATCCCATTACGTTGGTTAAGATTTTTCACGCGTTACCGCCTTTGACAGACCAGTCTCTCGGAAATCTTTTGCACGTTTCAACAACGCGCGACCGCGCATGCGATCCGCGATTAGAGAAAGCTTTTTAACAAAGCTCGAATCAGCTAAGTCGAGTGCGTGCAATTAGGAACGATCTTCCTTCCTCTTCGCCACGAATCTTCCGAAGAAAAGCGAAATGAACGGCTGAAGTAAATGGTTAGACTAACGGGAAACCCTTCCACGCAGCTTCGAGTCGCTACTTTTTGCGACCGCGCCTCCTACAATCGCCACAAACCTACCTTCTCTACTCTGTGCCTCTATTCACCTTGGCTGTTGATTCTAAGCGCAGAAAACACAGCGTTGCTTGATTGTCTTTTTTATTTTTTTTATAAGAGATTAGAGAGATGTTGTCACCCAGGGAGTGTTGAAGGGACCTCAACTTTGATCTGCTCCTCTAGCGGCAGCCAGTTTATCAGACGAGGTAGCTGTAAAAGTGGTGTAACCATTCTAAAATCTAAATCAACAGGGATTAGCTTGATTACCCTACCGACTATTTAAACAGAGCCTGAATAAAATACACTTTCCATCACCTTTACCCTTCCTTTGTTCTTCAACATCCGCCCCATTACAATACCAAATTAGCCACTCGGATAAACCAAGTAGCAATCGGTACTTCAAACGCAACTTTTACCCTTATCGCGTATCGAAGTGAAACGTTTTCGTCCAACTCGCTACGAAGAAAATTTCTACCTACCTTTCTCTCGAATTTTTCCACGCCACGATCTCGAGGCATCCGGAGTGTCGGACGGAGAAGGCTCGTCCCGATAGTGGTTGCATTAGAGTCGTCTAGGTTGACCCGACCTCGTGAACCACGCTCCACCCATGGAACTCGGCTAGAACTTCGTGCAAGATCGAGTCGCGTAAAAGGATCCCAGGTTCGTGTGGTGCCGCTTCCATTCGCCCTCCCCATCTGCGCCGCGATCTCGCGGGAAATGGAGCACGCTGGTCGATTATATTCCAGCGAGGTCGAAGCCATCTGAACTCGACTTGCACGCGGCCCTCTTGCATCACGGATCAACGCTGCCTTTTGTGGCACTGTTATCCAACGGGAAGCGCCACGTAGAAGAAGCAAGAAAGAGGGAGAGAGAGAGAGAGAGAGAGAGAAGAAGAGAAGACTCCCTGCTCGTGTAATTCAATTAAAAAGTAACCGGGCGCAATTATTCGCGAGGCGAACGGGGCGAACGTGATACCACCAGGCATCGTTCTGGTCGCCGTTACAGCAATTTGCGACGGATTACAGTGAAATCGCTGGAATAACTGTGCTCGGTCGGCGTTTCTTGTCGCAATTAAGCGATTCAACGTGTTCTACCAGCTCGTTCGGCGCCGATTATCGATCGTCCGCTGGTTAACAGCCGCGCCGTAGCGAACGTTCGATCCATTAATAAATCGTTCCAGGCCGTGGGTTCGATCGGGCCGATCGCTCGTTTTCCAATGCAACGCGTGTAACACGATGCACCTTTGCGTCAGACGCTACTTATGCAAATTCGCGAATACGGGTAAATAGGTAAACTGCTGTAACAAGGTGCATATTTCGAGTACACGAGTTTCTCAGACGTTTCTCGAACATTACCGAAAACCATTAACCTTTCAGTTTCCCGATATACAGAGCTTTTGCTCCGGGTGGAAAATGTAGTTGCAAAGTACTCTGTTACTGTGAAACTTGAGCCCAGAAAAGGAAGAATCGAAGCCTAATTTATACACTAAAATAGTTGTCAAACAGCTGTTTTAACTCGTTCACAAGGATGTCAACTAACGAATTTTGAAAGTATCCTACTTCTCATTTACATATCTTTCGAAATAGAGCTCTTTGTCCCTTTAAATCTCAAATGACCCTCGTTTCATTAACCCTAGTGCGTTCTTCGATCTAAAGAAAGAAAAGATCTGAAGATCTTCTGGTCGGTGAAGACCTAAAGGCAATAAACTTTCGATATATTGTCAAAGAAACATAAACTCGATAACAGCAAAATTGATCAAAAAAATAAAAGGCGACGGGTCAAAAAAGACCCGAACACCGCACTAGGGTTGTTAATACTAGGTTTACGGGACGCGCCATTTTGACGCATTTCGAATTTCATTAGGAGAATTACAGAAACCTACCACTTATGCTTATTATAAATTTCATGTAAATATATTGTTCATGTTATCATTCATTTACAAGTTAATAGTGTATAATTCCGTTGTTTTTAAATAAAATCAGTTGCTTTTTAAAGAAAATACGCGGTTTCATTCACTCGTCAATTTAAATTTCATGTAAATATATTGTTCATGTTATCATTCATTTACAAGTTAATAGTGTATAATTCCTTTGTTTTTAAATAAAATCAGTTGCTTTTTAAAGAAAATACGTGGTTTCATTCACTCGTCAATTTGACGCGCGTCTGCAAAGATAGGTGTAATGAGAAATGTCGGTAAACCTAGTATCAATATCCTACACATCGGGCGAGCCATAAACAAGAATCACACGATTAAATGGAATTTTTATTCCGAGCCAAGTCTTAATACAAACCCCATTAAACCGTGCCTAACTTACAGTCCGCTGTGTGGCCTGTTCTTATAGTTATTCTCATGGGCGAAGAAACGTTATTAATCTTGGCTTCGATGCGCTCAGGCCCGTGGACGGGAACTATAGCAGCGTGGTTTCCGGCTCGAACCCCGGGGTCGAGGTCATCCGCGTAATTTCACCTAAACAAATCGACGCGCCTCGTGCGAGATCGCTGCCTCCCCGTTCTGCCCCCATCGTTTCTCGCGCTCCTCCCTTTTTCCACGCGCACGTATCATTTTCGCGAACACGATCGTGCACACGCGCTGTTTACACGATGCATTACGCCGAACGATCGTTCGATCATCTTGTATCCGCTTCCTCGTTCGAAACTTCCAACGGAGAACCTTCCACGTACCCTTTTCAACACTCGACTAAAACGTCTTTTCTATACGTACCTGCCTGCAGCGCTTTTTACGCGGACGTTCGCGTGCTTCGGAGGGCTGCGGAGGCTTCGAACCTCCCCGCGAGCATTCATCACAATTAACGTGTTTTCGAGGGATTGTGGTAGCTGCGGGAGTATAACGGAAGTGTGGCGGTTGTTGAGGTTACTTCGCTTCCTCGTGTCGCTTAATAACTCGCGAGATGAGTACCGGGGGAAATAACTTGGAGGGAAAATGTTCTGGGTAGGTTGCAGGCTTCGTGAGAAAAGTGTTGCGCGTCGAGAAAATTTCTGTTTGGAAGATTAGATCCGGTGAAAATTAATCAATTACAGCATTCTTCTGAGATTTTTTTCCAACGTTAAATCTGTATTTTAGAAAGTATTCCAGGTGACGAAGTAAAAATGACAAATTTTACACTTGCGACAAAAAGTTGTCCTTACTATTCCACGATCACGAGGAATTTCAAGATTCATCGGTCGTGTTGTATCGTCTCGGCGCATCTTTACAGGCACGGCGGACTTCACTTTCTCGAGAGCTGTTGATATTTTTCTTGACACGGAAACTGGCGTTTCCTGAAGTCGTGTCTATTCCGGTCGCTCCGGAATCACGACCGGATTAAAGCTATTCCAGAAACACAGCGCGGAGCGTGAGTTAGTCGGGTAACCACTTGTCATCCACTTAATCAACATAGCGCCAGATCGAATTCCGTGAGAGTGGCTGGCAAGAGAAGTCGCGTTTCCAGCTGCAGCCCCAATGACCTGAAAGTGGCGGAGCGTAATGAATATTTTATAAGGATAGAGAGTCAACCTTCGAACTGCCAACTTCTTACAGTAGCAAGCTGCTTAACAGATTAACTTCGCCAGTGAAATAAAACCTCGCTAAACAGCATTCGACTCCTTTGCATAGTTTAACCTTGTAAAGAAAATTCGCCGGTGTAAACAACATTTTCAGCTTTCTCTTTTTAACAAGTCACCTCGTCCGCTTCCCCTTGGAACAAATATCTACACTGGTGCCGCGGCGGTAGCTTCTACGCTTCGCCGACAGAGGGACGGGCCCTTGAACGTTCTCGCTAGTTCTAGCTATTTGTACGTACCGAGTGTTCCAATTGTTTCCGATCAAACTTGGTATTTATGAGAAAAACTTGGTTATTTATAAGAGAAAAATGTTATTCCGTATTTGTAACAATAGAACACGCCAACAAAGTGTCCCAATTGTTTCCGATTAAACTTTGGAAGTGCAAACGACCTATGTTTATCTAACATTTTTTTCTTAGTTATATCTGTGGAATATACTGACGAAGTTTTATGAGAACCAACTAGGACACCCTGCATATGCAATTTCTAACCTGAGCCTAAGGATCCACCACTTTTAAGACAAGAATCTCCTAGGAATCCTTACCGACAAAGTCCACCAGGAGGTCGAGGAGGAAACACTTCTTCTTTCCTCTCTTCGTACATTTTCCCTTTCCATAACCAACCGCCGTAGCGCGAACCTTAAATATTCCATAAACAGAGAAAGTGAAGTTTCGATTTCACGCTGCACCGCTATTCTCTTAAATTCCCCTGTTCACTGTTTCCGAGGTGGCAGAAAATGGAACTTACTCCCGGTATTAGCATTCTACTTGCCAAGTAGTTCTCGAATTCAGCGTCCAAAGACGGCGGAAAAGAATCTGAGATGCGCGCCGAAGCTACCGTGGCGACTCTCTCGCGACCGATAAACCGAGGGATAATCGTCGCGGCGAGCGGTCGTGGCCGCGAAACAATATGCACGGTAGAGCGGTTATAGTCGGGCAGAACCGAGTTGGAATTGCCAGGCAGTGGCGCGAGCAGAGCTGGTTACAACGAGACACTGCGTGTAAGCACGAGAACGTAGCGCGTACCTGATGTACGTACATTTCCGCGGAGCGTAACATGCGCCATGGGTTGCACCCAGCGACGTAACGCGCGCCACGATATAAACATACGTGCCTTATGGTTCTGCGCGGTTGCACCACGCTACGATAGGTACACCATTGCTTGTGTATACACGTGTACACACGCGTACGTGCTCGTACAGCTACACACCACGCTGATTTTCTTAACGTTCGCTCCAGGGCAACCGTAAGCAAACGCTACGTGGGCTCGTTACGATCTCCGCTGCTCGATAATGTTCGATCGGAATGACCCTGTAGTGAAATACGTAGCAATCACGCGGGGCTGAGGTGAACGCGACACCGACCCCGACGCAACTTTCTGACACGCCGGGGATTGAGACCTCAGGCGGTCTTAAGGAGTGTACTTACTTCCGTGTCACGGGCTTATTACTCCAGCTGTTAACTACGGTTATGCTTCAGCCTTGTACCAATTGATATTTGAAGTACGCGTACAGTTACTCTGGAAAATATGAGATCTGTCGGAGATAGGCTGAGTCGAAAGTAGGGTGGACGCAAAATTACTCAATCGTTTCTATATTGTTGCACATATAGGTACTTATGTTCTGCTACAAAGACTGTGATTGCGTGGTCTAAGCGTGATTTATCAAAGAACTGAGCGGTGCTCAAAAGTTTGCCCGTGGGGCGGTTCAGTGCCCCACGGGGCATTTTGCCCGCAGATCGCGAATCTTCCGCTACGCGATGCTATATGATTCTATTCGTCGATGTTATCGCGTCAGGGCAATAATGACAATGTGTGTGCCTTATTTCTATGATTGCGTTAGAGAAATTGGTCTTATGGAGATCGAGCTCTACTACGCATCCGATGGTCTTGTAAAGAGTGACTACGCGTCGTCCTTCCGTAAATTTTCCGCGCGAAGCAGGCCTGGGAATGACCCAAAGGGTCGAGTACGAGCTCTGCCTGGCCTCAACATTTTCTTACAGAACACTATACAAAATGAATCGCCTAACGTGGCAACCTAAAATTAAGTTCAGCGAAAGCACTCGCTTTCGTTCGATGCTGCAACTATTCAACACCTTTGGACTTTGAAATCTTTCACTTCGGATGGAGACATTAACGCGAGCTAAGATTAAGACAGACACACCGAACCAGAGATTACCATTGTCTGTAAATCGTCATCTCTGGAAGAAAATGTAGCGCGCGGTACGAGCGCGCGAAAAGATCAGAAGCGTTAAGACCGTGGTTTATAGGAGTGTGACCCGGGCCATGTAATTACAGGACGCGCCACGATAAAAGAGCTCTTGGATTCATAGTTTGACAGCAAATGTATGCACGCCCACTGTGTTGCACCGTCTCTCGTGCTCCTCCTTCCTGCCCGGCCGCGTAATATGAAAACTCCGGCGAGCCCTCGCGGCGCAAAAAGGTCGCGCGCGGCAAACTCGTTAAGGAGGAGGAGCGCCCTATCCGCCGCGCTGTATCCGCGATCCTCCGCCTCTAAATTATAATCTTCTTATTTACATTCCCGCTAATTGCACGTTCGCTCCGGCGCAACTTTGTCTCCTGCGGTGATTCGCGCTCCTATAAATCGGACGCCCGGTTTCTCCGCGTCGTGATTAGACGTTTTACGGCTGTGCGCCGTGAGATTACGGTACGAAACGTTTCTTCCATCGCGTGAACATCGGCCTCGATCATGGGAAAATCGCGGGTCCAATTAGGATCCGTGATTGGATCCTGCCAAGTTGACGAGCTCTCTCTCTCTCGACGTGTGCATCCATTGACTCGATCTATTCCGTCTGCTCTCGTTTTCGTTCGATAACTATATCGCCTCTGAAACATTCATCGGGAGATACTGGTCTGGATATCTCGCTTCTCTAGCAATTGCAAATCTCAATACACAGACTCATTGTCTTCTCTAGCTACGGTGATACCGTAAAATTTTTACACGCAATTGAAATAGTTTCAAAGGGTGAATAAGATGGGAGACAATTTTTTTTTCGATGGAAGAAATGGTAAAATTTCGAAAAAGAAAGATTTACGTTCGATTTAAAATTTTCATTTCCAAATCATATTACTATGCAGTTAAAATGCACATGAGTGTCTAAAAAAACATAGGTGACTTATAAGAAAGAAAAAAGGAGCACAAAGAAATGGTATTTGGAAATGACTATAAAATGGCTTCGAAGTCACTGAAACTACGCACAATAATCTGCTCGTACCGTCGTAACTACGCAGGATATTTAGACGCTTGTTTTACGCGGGCCACCCTGTACACCAACGCACTCTCCGATAATTCACAATAAAACGACCAACTCGTCACCCTCAATTTACCGAAAGCGGACACGTGTTCTGACGAATTACGTACGCACAAACGTGTGTATATAATGCGTATTGCAACAGAGCGTCGGTATAATGAGTAAAGAGAAAGAGGACGAAGGAGAAGCGGGGAGGCAGAAGACACGGAGAAAAGGGAGGCAGAAGGAGAAGAAGAAGGAAGGCAGACAATACTCGCCAAGGACAGGCGGTATTCAAATGCGTTCGTCGTTGTTGCTTCTGCTTCTACCGCTTGCCTGTACGGCGAAACATTTTTGCAGACTACCATGGCTGCAGGACAACCGCCATTTTTTCTCTTACTCGTAGGCGAGCGTCTTCTTCCCCCTTTCCCCTCCGCCGACTGTTCCATCCTACGTCTCTTTACTCCCTCGGCGCGTCCGCCGAGGCCTGCACTGTCGCGAATCCGCGCAAAAACCGACAGACTCTGTCCCTTTCGCGCGTATATCACCGAGCTTTACTACTCATTGTCGGGAAATATAGCGACAGTGTGACGCTCGGCGAATTCCACGAGCCGCTCTGCCGATTCCGAAGCTGCTTCGCGGCCGTGCAAGAACACCGCGTCGTTAGCCGGGCATTAATACCCGTTCGCGCCGATTATCGGCGGGAATACCTTTGGGCAAAAGGTGACGGCCACCGTGAATTCTCCCCCCGAGCACACCGTTTCCGAGCGTTTCGCGAGAGGTTTTCAGGAGCAGCTCGGCGCAAAGGGGACGGAGAAGGGGCAATGAATTGAGGGAAAACACGATTATCGATTCGCGGAAATTTATCGGTGTATTAATTCCGTTAATGACACGGATAATGGCCGGTTATGAATTACGAGTAAACGTGTAATTACAAGGCGGGAGTCTTCGGAACGATGTGATTAGCGACCGGGGGAGATCGTTTTGCGTCCGCCGACGTAAAAGTCGCGATTCTAGATACCAAGCTGGCCGTCGTACATGTTTTACTCGTGTGCTGCACGAGGATCGACAGTGATTATCGTGTTACGCGTAACAATATTACGGTGGTTCTAACAAGAAGGCCACGAAACGTCCGTGTAAATAAAATACGACGGGATGTTACGAGTGGGTAAAAACAGGTTGATTAAAACGCTTAGATAGTAAATAATTAGGTATCCGTCTCTGTTCTTGCTTTCGAGGATGTAATAGAATTATATCTTGGATAGGGGAACGCACATAAATCATTTCTATGTCGCATTAAAGGCGTGTGCTGGAAGGAACTTGGAGAAAACGCGTTACTGGTCAGTACTATTGGTTGGTATCGGTCACTAGTGGTCAGTATCGGGCAGTGTTGGTCGCTACTACTGGGCAGATACGATTCAAGTCCTCGAGGAAACCGAAAAACCAAGAAAGATCCGAGTAGGTCGAAGTTACTTGAAGTAGGTACACTGTCGGGGAAAAGTTTGCTGTGCAATGCAAGTTAACGATTTTCAGAATTTTTCAACGAATTTCTTACTAATCGAAACGAGGAAGAATTCCGGGCTTGTGACAGTAGACATCTTTAAATATATCATCGAAGGACGAAATCCTGATTTTTCACGATTGAAGGAATGCAAAGAGGTTTCCAAGGTATCAGCCGCTAATTTGAAGTTTCCTCGAATTAGCTTAATTTTCGGTTCTCTCAATTCGGAGGTTTGCCTGGTAGTGCACCTTCGAACTGCTCTGTCTCTTCTCGATTCTCTCAAGCCCTACCAGCGACAGACGCGTCGTTCTATTTTCTCGCAGATGCAACCTTGCGTTTCGGAACCGAACACCACCAGTGACCTCGATTGAACGGAATCAGATCGATTTTCTCGCATGATCCATACGGCGAACACCGTCGAACCCGTTCACATTCCACCGAAACGATCCGAAACGAAGATATCCGGTGCCTTGTTGGGATCATTAGCGTGAGATCGTGTGACGTAACGAGCCAATCAGTGTCCCAGCCGTCCGAGTAATGATCGTGTACCCGAGGAGGTATTAGCATCGTGGACGGACGGGACGATACCGTTAAACAAAACCTTACCTCGTGACCCTTGACCCGCGCGGATCGTCGTGGACTTCGCCGATGACGAGGACGATCTTGTCCAATCGAATACTCCTGTCTTCTTCCACTTGAATCCGTCGGCTTTTCTGACCCACCGACCGTCCTCCTCGCGAACAAAACGGATATACGAAACGGGACGGGTAATCCGGATCACGACCTCTGCCTCCGAGTTCGAGCGGCAATATGGCGGAACGAACGGGACGATTGAATTCCGTGCTCCATTTTTCTCTGTAACTTTCTTTAACCCTTTCGCTCCGGCGCGCCTGTGACAAAATCAGCTCGTTGTCGATGGAACGCAGAGTGACGTATGCAATGGGATTATTTTTTGAAAATAAGTATCGTTATATAAAATGTTCCTCGTATCTCTGGATAAATAAATTATTACGTTGGAAGTATCCGTGAAGCAACGACGAGTCAACTCGTCCCTCTCCAGTTTATTCAATTTAAATAGTTACAATTTGCAATATTTAAGCCAGAAGTGTTAATATTCTTCAGTACTCACTTCAAGAGGAGTGAACGTTATCTAATTATAACTGGATAAATAAATTATTGTGTTCCAAGTATCAGTGAGCCAGTGACTGATGAACAGTTACGCTATTATATTTAAGTCGGAAGGGTTAATATTCCTTGATATTCACTTGAAGAGGAGTGAACGTTAAGACTTGAACTTACAGTCTGCTCCGATACATTGCAAATTCTTCATAGACACTATCAACTCGAGATTCCCTCCACCTCTTGCACCGTCGCGTGGATTAATAAACGCTAGTACTCATCCTCGGTAATTACACATCTCGAGAGGACCACCCTTACGTTTCATCGATCGTGCGATCGCGCAAAGGCAGAAAAGCGGTCGTCGAATCGGTCGAGAGATCCGGTAACGGAGTCGAAGTCGTTTAATTCGTCGGGTGACGCAGCAGGGCCGGCGTAGCAGTCGCAAAAAGTAATTCACGGGTCGCGGAAGCGGACACGGGAGCACAGAGAGAGATACGCGAGGATAACGCGAGAGAGTACTCGTGGTCGACGAGTTGCGCGTCCACTCGACAAAAACGACGGTCATCCGAGGCTTAATTGCTATCTTCGATCTGAAAAACGCAGCCGCCGTGAAGGGTCGTCCACGCACGACGAACCACCGTGTGTACACACGTTCGATGCGTCGTTCAGAAAACGATCTCCAGAAAAGCAGTGGAACCGTGGAGAAACGCGTTTTCACGTGGAACCTGCTTTGATTAATCGCTAGACCAGCTAATAACAGTTTGTCGTGCGTGAACTAGCTAGGCCACGCCGAGAATTGAAACCTATTAGCGTGTATAATTCCGTTATAGTTCCCTGGCGGCTTCATGAATTACGTTAACCCCACCGTGACGTTCGGTGGGCGGTAATGGGTTAATAACGCTCGAGCCGTTGCCCCGTATCTTCAACGTACAAGTAGGCACGCGTACTCGCGTGTTTATCTTCGATCTGCGTTGCGATTTCGGTGAACAAATGGCGAATTAACCCTGAAAATTTGCTCGAACCTTCGTTTTGGTGCACCTCCACCTTAATTTTATCCTTTACGCACTTTTATCTCAATTTAAAAGACCGACCTTTTCACATTTGCAGAGAAAGGATTAAGCATGTTCATCGTGGATCTCAGAGATTGATTGCCTCGAGTTTAGCGTGTAAGATACTTAAAAGAGCAATAGAAAATAGAAGAAAGCGAAAGGCAGCGTTGGCTGAACGCACACGGTGCGTCAGCGGCAGCGAACGTGTTAAACGAGCTAGCCACTGAGGCTACGGACTTGAAAATTGCAAATTCGAATCCGGAGGACTTGGAAAAATTCTACTTCCTGTACACGTCTGACACAGCAACGACATCCGATCTGCCGAAATAAAGAAACGAATCGTCTGCGACCCACGTGACCTGAGCAACATAGAAAAATTCACGCCTTACAATCCACGCCCACAATCCTTGCAATCTACGCCTCACAATACTCTTCAGACGGAGCAAGAGAGAGGAGAGACGTTTAGGTTCACGCTAGGTCCATGTTCTATTTGTGCGAACAAGAGAGTTGGCGAAGATTTACACGAAAGATTGCTGACATTATCGATAACTACAACTCGTGAGAGTAGACATCTCTAAATACGATATCACTAAAGGACCAAATCCTGATTTTTCATATTTGAAAGAACACAGAGAGGTTTGGACATGAAAGTCCAAAAAAGTAAAGATCGACGAAGCAGTGACCCGGTTACATCTGCCGATCTATTCGTCTCGACGCTAAACCAACATTAAACAATTCACCAAACGTATCAACAAAACCATCACTCCCACGAGCGAGGAGGACCAATCCACGATCCGCATGACGCCCCGCTGTGTCTGCGTTCGCTAGATAATCGTCGGAGCGAAACATCGGAATCGTTCACGGAGCGGGTGACAGATCGTGACCCGTCCCGGCGTAATTACGAATCCTGGCAGTGGTTTATTGCCGTCCGACATTCTGGCGCGCCTAAAATCTTCGTCCGGGCGTACAGTGGCTGTCACAACAGCGCAGACATTAGTAACACCGATACACCACGGTGTACGTGTGCGCGTGTCTGTATACAGTACGCAGAGGCGAAGCGTCGGTACGTCGAGATAAGGGATCTGTCGGCGTTCCGGAGCTCGGAGGACTGGCTGGATCTCGCGAACGTATATGGAGAGAGGCGGCGTGGTGCACGAATTCGTGGCACGCAGCGATTCCGTTGCGTGAAAGCCGAGTCACGGGTGTACCACTCGTCGATCACGATCGATAAGCTCGCCCGAAAGGAGGATAGAGAAACGAGCGAACGGTGAACCAGTGCTGCGACGGTTTGCTGTTGGTGTTCCGCGACGCTTCGGAGAGGTGAAGTCCTCTTTCTACACGCTCGACGGAGACAAGCGGGTGCATTGTCCTGGTTCGTGGCCGCGAGAACGTGCCCTTCCGCGACCAGGTACCACCGCGAACGCTCGTGCAAAAGGGTTCAAAGGCGCCGACCGTTGCCAGGCTGACGCTGAATTTCGCCAAATAGGTAGACGCGGGCACATAATGCGCGCATTATATTCAGCAACGAGGCAGCCGGCTCGCGTTTGACCGGCCCTCTCCTCCTGTCTTTGCGCACCGACGACGAAAGGCAAACCGACCGCCGACAGGATGGTCTCCTTCGTGTCCCTGTTTCACTGCTCGACCTTTGCCACCGGTTCACCATATACTACTCTTTCCAAGTATACTTTCACTCTTTGGTGACGTTCGCTCGTTTTTTTCCCATCTTTTTCGAGAGAGGGAGAGGGAGAAGAGAGAGGCTATTTGTTGGAGAACTTCGTCATCTTCCGGGTACTTTAGCGAGGCTTGTAAGAAGACAGACATATTGGAGGATGTAAATTTGAGAAGGGGAAGGCTTTTAAGGTTCCAGGGCTTCGTTTCCAACCACTAACAGGTATATACATACATGTACACCTTTATCTGGGACCAGGCTTCCATTAAATCTTCCATCAAACCTCCCCCCTCCCCCGCACACACTTTACTCTATCCACCGACGGAGCTTTCAATTTCCATCGAAATTCAAGTCGCACCTCGTAAATCCGCCACCGAATCAGCCCTGCAGGCGTGTATTAATAACACCGGTTTGATCGATAAGCGTCTTACACATACGGTGGGCAGCTCTGTTAAAAATAACCTAGCGAATCGAGTTTCTTATCAACGTTTACCTCCGCGTCGCCGCGTGGGCGATTTTTCAGTTCCTCCGGTTCGATCGCGAATTAATAAACTGTGTAAGCGAGGTCTCCTCTCGATCGAGGAGGAGGAGAATGCAGAGGAGAGCCGGAATCGGCGGCTCGTCGGGGAAACGGACGCGAATCGACGCGGAGAAGGATGCAAAGCGACAGTTAGGACAGGAACACGGCCGAGGAAAGGTTCGCCGTGGTACTGACGGCGGGGTGAAGCAGAGGAGGGGGCACACGCGTGCACCGAAGAGAGAAACGGGCCGGTCGAGGAGGGACGGAAACGGTGAACACGCTGAGGACGCCGGACGAGGAGGAAAACAAGAAGAAGTGGAGGATCTCGCGAAGCGAGCCACACAAAACCCGAAGAGCTGGCGAGCAGCGGAGACGTGAAGAGTAAGAGGGACGAGAACCAGCCCGAGTCCAGGCCATCCAGCCACGAAAAGGTGTAGGGCAAACATATACAGGGTGTACCTGTAAAATCCTACCGCGCGAATTTATCTCGGCGAGTACTGGTTGAGACGAGCTTCCGTGATTTTCGATCTTCTTCGCCGATCGATAATAATGGAAGATCGAAGAGGCGGAAAGACGGATCGACGCTCGTAGGCGTGAAAAGGACGTTGAATTTTGTTACCAGGTGGCTGTCGCGTGCGATTTGTCGACGCGGTTTTGTTTTCGGGTGGAAAACCGCCGGGGACTCGACGAGGCGGAAAACGAACGATATTTCATCCGTCGATAACCTGTCTCGCGTCTGATTATTTATTCGTACACCGATACCTGTTATCGCGAGCTTCGAAGTTTCCCGGTGAATTTTGCATCCGTGACGCGTGTAACGTGGAATCGTTGAATCGTGTCGGTTGACAGGTAAAAAAATCGCGGAGCAAGTTGAATGTCAACGGAACGATTTGTCGTTCGCTGGCGTCACGGTTACGCTGCTCGCTCTAGAACAATGCGGTTCGTCAGTCTACCGGGAGCGAACCGGGAGCCACGGGATGGTCCAAGTGTCTCCAAAGAGACCGAACCGAGGTGCACGGGACGAAAAGCAGTAAAAAGAGAATTGGACTTGGCGGAGAGCATACAAATGCTTCGCTTATCCAACCTCCGCCCGAAGATTCTGTCTCGCGAGCTTCAATTAAACGCGACCTATCGACGAAAAATTCCTATTTCTATCGCGCAATAACGTGCAATAAAGTAACCGGCGGTGGTATTCGACGTAAAATTTCCCCTTCCTCCGATTCTCGCTCACAGCCGTTCTTTATTTTTATCGGCTGTCACGGTATTGCCCAATGCGTTATCACTTTCCTCCTCGTTAGGAGAGGCGAGATAGCGTCTTCCAGTTCTCGGTTCCCGGTACGCCGCGGTCGAAGAGAGTCGCCTTACACCTGACGAGGCCGTTGATTGGCCAGGGCGAAATTTCACGAGCGCTCCTCTGATAATGCGCTCGGTTTCGGGTGGAGGAAGGAGCGAGCTCGCGGGGCCCAGGGCAAAAACGAGCGACAGGAAAAAAGCCAAAGAGATAAGAGAACGTGTGGGGGGTGAACGGGTACGCGAACGGTCTCCGGAGGGGGCTGCAGAACCGGAATTTTATACAGTGGCGTAACACACTGGATAATACGCGGAGAATCACGAAACTCCTGGTCGAGGCTACTGCTCCTTCTTCTTTCCCTTTTCCACCAACGTCTCCTCGCTCTTTTCGTTTCATTTTCTTCTTATTCTTTCGCTCCTTCCTCTCTCTCTCTCTCTCCCTCCCTCCCTCTCTCGTTCCTTTTCTCCTCGTCCCATCTGGCCGAGGTCGAGATCTCGTTGTCTGATTAGCCTTTCGACGAGGTGGACTGTCCTCTTATCACTAAGATTCGTCCCTCGCCGGTCAATTAAGTAACCCTGCGTTACACGGCTAATTAATTTCGCTGCAATTAATTAAGCTTCGTCTGGTCGAATCGGCAAGTATAATACCGTCTCTCCTTTACAATGCAACTCTTCTCTCGATTGCTTCTTGGTAGAATCGCTCGAGTGGAATTTCGAATCACCGGAAAAATTCCAGCAATGTTTCCCAGACTTTCGTTCTCGCGTAAAATCGTATTCGTCTAAATTCGGTACGGTTCAGATTCGTCGCTGTCGTGATCGCTTCAGGCGAGGACCCGCTCGCAAAAATCCGCCATTGTGGCACGCGCGTAAATGGTACCTTCGGCGGATTTTCCGAGACAATGGTTGATAAAATGCGGCGAACAAAGGGTCGAAGAACCGGTGAAAAGAATCATCGATAAGGAAGAACCGAGGTCGGACAATGGGTAAGACGAGACGAAGCCACGCGGTGGCGGCTCCTAGCGGCGATGGCCAGAGGTAGCGATGACCTTGCCAAGGTCACAGCGTCCTAACTACACAGGAGACCCTTCCCTCGTTCTTTCTCCGTCTCTCTTTCGTCCTACATGGCCCTTATTATTATAAAGCAGTTGCCCTGATTCCCCCGAGGCCGTGTGCCATTCATTCGCCTCTCGTTCGTCTTCTCGCTGCCGCCCCTCCCCCCTCTCTCTCCCTCTGTTCGCGTCGCAAAGGCCTTTTTCTTCTCTTCACTTTTTGTCTCGTTACATGCACGGCCTTTCTTCATCGGCTCCGGGGCCCGGCTTCGACGCTGAAATCGAAACCGCCGAACCGAGGAGGCCATTATTACGCGTCTCTCTATTGTCCCGGCGCACTGTTTTCGAACTGTTCACCCGGTGGTTCGCGGATCCAGCCAGCCCCATTTCCCTTTTTCCTTGCCCTGCCTTACAATCGTTCTGCACGCTTGTTTTTATCCACCTGCGCGAACAATCCACGGATCTTGTTTCGTCCGTCTCGCGAACAGGGACCTTGTGTCCCTCTGAATTTTCGATACAGTTCGCTTGTTAGCGAGAAGTGCGACACAAATACAGATACAGAGTATCGAACGAAATGAAAGATTGACCGCGATGAAATTGGAACGGTAAAAATTTGGTCGCGTAAAAAGGTAGCGGTAATTCAGCTAGCAAGCACGTTCGAAGGTCCGATTTTTACAACGCGTATCTGAACACGTGAACCCACTTTACTCGTTCCAGAGGCAAGAACGGCGACACGACGATGGTCCAGGAGGCCGGGAACGGTAGCAGTGGCGGAGGATTGGGAAAATGGCTGCGCGAACATTTGGGAGGCGGCTCGAAGGGCGGCCAGGACGGCGGCTCGCCGTTGAAAACGGGCAACGCCTCGACGGTGGAGAGTTCTGGAAACGAGAAGCCCTTCGGGAGGACCGTGTACACGCCGCAAAATCTCTACTGCAGCCTGCCGCGTGAACACGGCCGCCATGCCTACAATGGCGGCCGAAAGACCGGCCACGGGAATTCTGTGAAGGCCCAAGGTCACGATCGACAACGATGCGCCAGCGTGAACCATCACGAGAAGACCACCTTGAGCGACCTTGGAAGTTTGACGAGGGGCGGTCCGATCTACGGTAGCGAGGGGAAGACGATGAAGAAACGGAATCGCGATCGGAGGAGGCACTCGTTGAACGAGACGCACGAACAGGGCAGGCAACGTCGTAAGAGGTGAGTGAAAATTTTAATTAAATCCATCAAAACCAATCTTCTATTAGACAACGATTTACCGTGGCTCCGGCATAAACCCCACAGTCATCTTTGTACTTCTAGAGGTTCAACGATAGATACGCTCTTGAGATTAATTTAATTTCTTCGGCGAAGAACCCTGTTTCTCTCTTCTTTCTTTCTTTCTCTCGTTGTTCATGTTTCGGGGTTAGTGTAATTGAAAAGTTGATCGTTACGAGACAGGAGAGATGTACAGGGTGTTTCATACAGTACCGGGTAGATTATTACACGGATAAATGTAAGACAAATGATAGGTTTTTTTGGGGGGCCGGTGGTTTTAACAGTACCCGTGCATCTCGTTGTTCGCTTTTCACCGTTCAAACCCGTTCTTAGAGTACACCGGGCGTCCATTAAAGGTATACGTAGTACGTGTACGCGCCACGGCCGCGATTAAAACCGACACGGTGCATTCAAAGTTACAAGAAATTCGAACGTTCACGCCGCCGCCGTTTATACCGCCGGTAATAAACGACCAAGCGAGCCGGTGCAATTAATTTCACGCGGCGACTCGCGCGCCCCGAGGCGATTTTCTTCCTTAGGCCACCGAAGGTTTTCCCGCGGCCGAGGAAATCGCTACTCGAAGCACGGTTAGACCAGAGTTCCTTTTTGCGCGGAGCACCGCGTCGTCGTCGCCGCGCGCGGCTTGCGTGAACTTTGCGGAAGAGGAGCTCTCTTCGAACGAGAGAGAAAGAGAGAGACGGGACGTTTCTCTTCTGCACGATGATGAACAACGCGTCGAAAAAGGGAATTACGAAGGCTAGCCCGCGGCACGTTTAACACCCTACGTCCCAACACGGTGTTAGGGTAAAAACGAGAGAAGTCGTTGGCCGCGTTGCTCCTCGTCGCGTTGTCGAGCCCTTGACAGGCCAGGCTATGTAGACGTTGCATCGTTAGCTGGAAAATTGTGGCTTAATGTGGCGAAGTGAGACCGTAGTACGTCTCGTTCGAGTTTCGAGCATTTTTAAAAGGTAGCGGTAATTCAGCTAGCAAGCACGTTCGAAGGTCCGATTTTTACAACGCGTATCTGAACACGTGAACCCACTTTACTCGTTCCAGAGGCAAGAACGGCGACACGACGATGGTCCAGGAGGCCGGGAACGGTAGCAGTGGCGGAGGATTGGGAAAATGGCTGCGCGAACATTTGGGAGGCGGCTCGAAGGGCGGCCAGGACGGCGGCTCGCCGTTGAAAACGGGCAACGCCTCGACGGTGGAGAGTTCTGGAAACGAGAAGCCCTTCGGGAGGACCGTGTACACGCCGCAAAATCTCTACTGCAGCCTGCCGCGTGAACACGGCCGCCATGCCTACAATGGCGGCCGAAAGACCGGCCACGGGAATTCTGTGAAGGCCCAAGGTCACGATCGACAACGATGCGCCAGCGTGAACCATCACGAGAAGACCACCTTGAGCGACCTTGGAAGTTTGACGAGGGGCGGTCCGATCTACGGTAGCGAGGGGAAGACGATGAAGAAACGGAATCGCGATCGGAGGAGGCACTCGTTGAACGAGACGCACGAACAGGGCAGGCAACGTCGTAAGAGGTGAGTGAAAATTTTAATTAAATCCATCAAAACCAATCTTCTATTAGACAACGATTTACCGTGGCTCCGGCATAAACCCCACAGTCATCTTTGTACTTCTAGAGGTTCAACGATAGATACGCTCTTGAGATTAATTTAATTTCTTCGGCGAAGAACCCTGTTTCTCTCTTCTTTCTTTCTTTCTCTCGTTGTTCATGTTTCGGGGTTAGTGTAATTGAAAAGTTGATCGTTACGAGACAGGAGAGATGTACAGGGTGTTTCATACAGTACCGGGTAGATTATTACACGGATAAATGTAAGACAAATGATAGGTTTTTTTGGGGGGCCGGTGGTTTTAACAGTACCCGTGCATCTCGTTGTTCGCTTTTCACCGTTCAAACCCGTTCTTAGAGTACACCGGGCGTCCATTAAAGGTATACGTAGTACGTGTACGCGCCACGGCCGCGATTAAAACCGACACGGTGCATTCAAAGTTACAAGAAATTCGAACGTTCACGCCGCCGCCGTTTATACCGCCGGTAATAAACGACCAAGCGAGCCGGTGCAATTAATTTCACGCGGCGACTCGCGCGCCCCGAGGCGATTTTCTTCCTTAGGCCACCGAAGGTTTTCCCGCGGCCGAGGAAATCGCTACTCGAAGCACGGTTAGACCAGAGTTCCTTTTTGCGCGGAGCACCGCGTCGTCGTCGCCGCGCGCGGCTTGCGTGAACTTTGCGGAAGAGGAGCTCTCTTCGAACGAGAGAGAAAGAGAGAGACGGGACGTTTCTCTTCTGCACGATGATGAACAACGCGTCGAAAAAGGGAATTACGAAGGCTAGCCCGCGGCACGTTTAACACCCTACGTCCCAACACGGTGTTAGGGTAAAAACGAGAGAAGTCGTTGGCCGCGTTGCTCCTCGTCGCGTTGTCGAGCCCTTGACAGGCCAGGCTATGTAGACGTTGCATCGTTAGCTGGAAAATTGTGGCTTAATGTGGCGAAGTGAGACCGTAGTACGTCTCGTTCGAGTTTCGAGCATTTTTTTTTATCCGAGACAAGTTCTTTCCAGAGCCAGTTGCGCGGGATAAGGTGCCTTTCAAGGGAATTTAACGAAAACTTTTGATTCGTTTAACGTCTTGTTAAAATTGGGGTCGAAAATATATGGGCAACAGTTGCACAATTTTTGGAGATTCGTACAAAGGTTCCGCATGAGAATTAGTTTGCGAACCACTGTCCTAGACAAGCCTATTTCGGGAACTTCGAAGCAACGAATCGTGGATTAAATTAACCCTTTCGCCGCGGCAGACTCTAGTACGCAACGTGTGTGGCGTCTGCAAAATCTGTTGCTTCGATCGTTTCGTTTTAACTCGTTAAATTGGACTGGAATTTTTTCATTTATTCCCAATCTCTCAACAGTTTCTATTCATCAGTTTTGAAAATTCAGAGAGAAAGTAGAAATGAAAATGAAAAGAAAATTAAGGACGAAATTAATCGAACGAAAAATCGACGTGTCCTTAATTGGTGATTAACATTCACGAGATCTCTCGTCCGGACATTTTCCACGGCGGTTGAAGGAGGTTCTGTACGTTCTTAGGGCGGAGGGGTAAAAAAAGCAAAGAGTCTCGTTGCATTACAAATTGACGTACTTTCGTTGCGCGTCAGTCAGGCAGATTGTTTCTCGCGGAGAGTGCCGAGTCACAGGCCCCGCAGATGCCGACGCTTGTACTCGGACGTTACGACAGACCTTAATGCCAATTCATTCGATGAAATTATAAAACAGGCGGCGCGCGAGCCTCGCGATTCGCGGCTCTGTTCAACCGTATGCAACACGGCGGAATTCGCAGTCACGGTATTGTACAATTTCCCCGCGATCGAACACCCCGCAGGGTGTAACCCCGATTTTTAGGCTTCGTCGCCTGACTCTCCGCGTGTCTGCGAGCGCCCGTTCCCCACAACGACTTCCTCTACGGCGAAGAACGCTGAGCTGTGATGTCGGACCTCGCTGTGTACAGTTTAATCTGCGGTACTTGAAGACACGTAGAATGCGCATTATAACGCGTTTTTATTTTAACCCTTTGAATATTATGACCGCGTACATTATGCGGCCAGTGAATCTCGTCGGTTCGAACCGTGGTAACTTTGTACTGTGAATATACAGCGTGTCCAGAAGAGAATGTACCTGTTTCTGTTTCTCTTCCTAAAGTGACCAGTTGGAAGTTTCACGTGACGTACAGCTCGTGCGAGCACCGTTTTTGCAAAATTACTCTTTTCGAAAAGTATAGCTGTTATCACACTTCAACGCAATTTTAATTTTTTTTTTTTTTCTTGAAGAGTGCATAGTTGAGTTTTTGTGATCTACGATAAACTGAAAGGGTTAAAACGAGACCATCGATCTACCACACATTTTCCAGAGCTGATTCACTCGAAAGCTCACTCGAACGTTACGTCCCAACATTTGTAACGTCAACACGATCATGCATCGTCAACAGCCCCGCGATATTCATCTCTCTCGAATCCTTTTCCGCCATTTTCCCGCGCAACAGCGGCTCCATAAGCAGCTCTCGCGAACGTCCACAGAAAACCACCACCTCTTCTTCCCCTTCGCCGCGTCCAGATACGTATCGACGCTCCTTTCATAGTCCCGCAGATGAAACCACTCTCAGCTAGGATGATTTAACGCGGCCGTTGTTCGCCGTTGCCCCCGCGAATGTCCGGTCATCACGACCATAGTAAGACGCCAGCTCCTTACGCCGGTTGTAAGTGTCCACGACTGGTATGCGGCCGGTATGTACGTCCGGGATATATGGTTGTCTTCATGCTCGTCCTTCGTATAAGGTCCTCTTCATGCTCCGCGTATATGTATATATATATACATATACACCGATGCCGCGCAAGCCCGCGAAATACCAACGTTAGAGCCAGCCCGAGAGTTCGTCGGTCCTGGAGAGAAGAGAGCTCTGCGGGGCCAGAGAAAGCTCGGTACAGAGAGAAAGGGAGAAAGAGAGTGCGGGGTTGTTGGGCCCTGAATTTACGGCGGAGACCGCGATAACCTCGATAGCCCGACACGGGTATATTGCCGCCCCGAAGACGGCCAGCTGTCTATCGCTTCGCTTCCCTGTTTCTGCCTCGTTCACTTTCAGTCCTCCGCGATTTTCGGCACGACTCCCACCTCTCTTCCCATTTTTCATTCGACGACCAACAGAAATCGAGTTCGTAAGAAAAGAGAACAACGTTTGACGCAGAAAATGTTCCGCGTGAGTATCGATAACGCTCGAGCTAACGGGCGGCTTGCGACAGCGGTCGAGAGTCATAATAAAAGCGAGCTCACGGAACGCATAATTCTCACTCTCATATCTGGTCAACGGTGGTTTATTAATGGCCGGTCGGCGCGGCGCATAAACAATGACTCGCGCAAGTCGTTCCGGAGAGAAAAAAGTATTACGCGGCTGGCCGCTCTATAAACCACGCGGAATATCGTACAATCGGAGGCGGACGTCTCGGTATGTGTATCCACGTCAATGCAACGTACGACGCTCGAAGGTGCTATACCTGTCACCGGCGCTGTGCTCACTCGCTCACGTATGCCAGCGCGTGTGCACGCGTGCCTATCTATTCTGTGCCGCGGTCGGAAAAGAAAAGAGGGAAAAAGGCAGTGGAAAGGAAAAAAAAAAACATCTTTTAAGTAACGACGTATTCTCACGCGTTTATTCACGAGCCAAGCTCGCGGATACCGAGACTTACGCGGCTGCGCCTACTTATGCGCGCAGGTGCGAGCCTTTGCTACGCTCGTGTGTCCACGCGTGTACCATCTCGGGCTTGGATAAGATCTGTGCGTGTGTGTATACAGACATGTAGCGTGTACGTAGAGAGAGCCAGATTCGGTGTTGCGTTAATGCATTCGTTAGGGTACCGATACATTCGCAGCAAAGACGACGACTTGCGTCTTCTTGTTCTTCTTCTTCTTCGCTCAGCCGAACTCTCTGGGCCCAGCTTTCCCTTCCTCTCTCTCTCTTTCTGGACCCATCGGCCAACTCTCCAGGGCCCTTCTTCGCCACTGCTACTACTCTCTCTCTTCTTTTTCTCTCTTTCTCCAGCCTCACCTCGCCCTTAAACTCTCTCCTTCGTCGTTCGCTTTCCTGCAGGCTCTCGTGAGCTAAATATAGCTAGGGCTCAGATATAAATAGAATAACCCCGCGGGCCAAGATGGCCGGGGTCAGCTCTCTTGCATCCTCCACATCTTCTTCTTCTTCTTCTTCTTCTTCTTATTCCTACACCTCTTCCTCCTACTCCTCCTTCTCTTCTCCGCTTCGTCTTCCAGGCTGCTGATTTTTCTTCTCGTTTCTTTTCTTCCACAACGTTCCCCGGGCTCCCCGGGCGCACCAGGATTTACCTGTCCCCTTCGCCGGTTCGTACGGCTACTCCGAAGGCTTTAACACCTTCGTGTCCACCCCGGGCAATTCCATTGGTCGACCTTAGGGCCGGAGAGGTCGGTTCCCTCGATAAGAGGTCGCCGACTTCGCGCCAGCTGCCCTTGATGATGCCCGCGTGTGGTTTCGGGCCGTTCTTTATTGCCCGGTCTTACGTAAAATAAACGGCGCGGTTTTTTGCCACGAGCGAGCCGAGGACGCGTAGTGGAAATTTGGATTCCGACCTCGTCGGACGGATCGTATAGACGAGATTCGGAGTGAGAGACCGTGGGGAATAGTGTAGCAACGGTATGGAACGTCGGAAGAGAGCAGAAAGGGAGGAACGGTTAGATATTCCATTTTCGTTCGTTACCGTCGCTCGAACTCGTATACTTCTCTTCCAGCTACTCATACCTGAAGAGCATACAGAACGAACGGTAGGTGCATAAAATCGTAGCCAGGTACGCGGCTAATTAGATTTAATTGTGTTGAAAATTAAATACCGTTCTTTCGTGAACGACCTAGTGCTTTCTTTTCCCGCGTTTGTCATTCTATACGAGAGGTCGTAGAAACGAAGAAGAAGAAGAAGATGAAGAAAATGAGGAAGGTTGCTCGAGGCTCCGTTCGACCCTGGCCAGGGCCGTATCGGCGGGATTAATGGCAGTGACATCTCGCTCGTGGCCAGATGAGATTCTTCTCTGGCTCGGGAGTAGAAGGAGAGAAAGGAGGAGAAGAACGAAGAAGAAAGTACGAAGAGAGAAAAAGAAGGAGGAAGGTAGAGAAGATGTCCAGAAGAAGAAGAAGAAGAAGAAGTCGACGACGAAGCGGAGGAGGTGGAGGGCACCCGATGTGAGTCGAGTGCGTTGACCTTAGGATTCGATGCGCGTCCTTGAGGATACCAAGATGGCGGGTTTATGCAACCGGCCACAATGGTATCTCTGCTGCACAGAGTCCATGCTCTTTCTCTCTCTCTCTCTCTCTCTCTATCCATCTTTCTCGTCGCTATCGTTCTATTTGACGCACGACGATTCGACGCGCTTGCATTCTCGGGGGACGACTCTCTGCGCGCACAGTTGTCTCCACCTCCTCCTCCTCCTCTTCTTCCTGTGCTGCTCTTCTAGAACGGCGCACTCGGCCACACGGGTACACGCGTCCACGCACAACGTGCGTACGACCGGCACCGACATGAGCTTAAGACGCGCCGTTAAAGCCAGTCAGTCCAGTTTCCATCGGCGCAGGCTGCACGGACGAGCCAGGAATACGGCGTGGATTCGAAAGGAAATCAAATCCGAGGAAAGGCCAACGAACGGCCTGGGATGTGCTCAAGCTTCGAGCGCGACCTCTGCCACTCTTCTCCGACGAGTGAACACAGGCGAGCAAGGCAAGCAAGCCGAGCTTGCCTCTCGCGTGCACCGCTGTGACGAGAAAAACGCCCGGCTTTCCTCGATTCATCCTCGATCGTTTCCTAGAGCGTTCCCGTGAACTATACCCGTGAAACGACACCACCGACCGCGAGCACGTCGCGTCGTTACCCCTCGTCCATCCAGCAGCCAGTTCTCTCTTCTCGTACATCGAGGCCGCTTTTTTTTTCACCTACACCTTCGATTCCTTTCGTAGACACGCTGTCAACCGTCTCCCGTCTTCTCTACACCACGGGCAGCATGCGACATTTTCTGAATTCCTGCCGAGCGTCTGGTGGCTATTGATAGCGTTGTCGATGGTATTTTTACAAGTTCACCAATCACGATCTTTTACCATGTTGCACGTCCGTTTCTTTCGATTTTCGATGCCTCGCGAGAAGCGAGGAGCAGCTGGCCTTCGTTGCGTGTGTCCAACGTCGAACAGCACGCAACTGTTCGCAGCGAGGGGGGCAGCCAATAAATTTCGTCCAGGCCTGTCCACCGGCCATAAAGATTCGGGAACTGGAACTCAGGAAATTGGTACGTCAGTGTCATCGGGATGTAAAAACTTGTTTCTTGCCTACTGCACTCGCCGTGGCACGTATGTATCGTGGCGCGCGGAGGGGAAAAAAGTCGCGCGGGGATTCGATACTTGACAATCGAACCTTGGCCACAAGCGACGACCCTCTTCGACCGTTCCGTGCACCGACCATGTTTGAGCCTGTGTACGTGTACGGTGGAGACTGTGTATTCACCCTGGCACAAGTACACACGGTTACACTCCACCACAGACATCTCCAGAGAGAGAGAGAGAGAGAGAGAAAGACACGTACACAGAGGGTATACACACGCGCGACGCGAGCAGGGATCCTTGATCCTACAGGAATGCAGTCTTGGCGGCCCACGCGGCCTCAAGTACCCCGCTCTCCGTCTCTGTCTGTCGTTCTCTCTACTGCTCGCCTCCTTATCCTCTTTCTTTCTTCGTTTTCACGAGATCTAATCCCCGTAGGGCCAGGTTCGTACGCCGAACACCGTCGGCATTGGTCGAATGCACGCGCCTTCCCTTTATGAACGGTCAACTTATTGTTACCCCGAGGGTGGCGAATTATCAAACCTGTGGAAAAGCAGAGACTTCACCCCGAAATCTATCGACCGTAGTTCGGTGGAATTTTTCACCTACGAAGGGGGCTCTGCAGACGGAGGAGGGCAAGAGATGATAATCGGTCTGGCACAGGGAGGTTCGGTCGGACAGTGACCAAGACAAATCGCCCTTACTACTGTTATTCCGTCCGTATCGCCGGTGAAATCTGAACTCGGGAAATCAAACGCGGCAATTTATCAACCCGGCCGCACAGATTCTTCGATTAAAATGGAGAAAGATCCTGTACGATAAATCGTTCGAAAGGCAGAAATTGAAACGATCCACGGGTAAATCAAGGGGGAAACCGAATACGAGCTTCGGTCGAAAACATCCCCCTCTGATCACTTTCCCTCTCGCGAGAGTGGCGAAAACGACGTGCAGGGAAAAAGTGCGAGGGGACACAAAAGGGAACGCTTGGTGTGGTCAACTCGCCTGGTATTTTTCGCCACGGGTACATGCCCGGTTATTAATTCCTGGCCGTTTAGCGTCCGGCGAAAAGAAAGATACTCGGGTTTCAGCCGGCTGTGTTCCGCCGTCATGCGGCTCTCGCGTGATCGAACGAGCCACGTCCCCCATAAATAAACTTTTCATACATCAGCCATGGAGAATAAAGCACATAGAGAGATGAAATCATAGCCTGTGCGCCGCAGGATACACCGTGCATCCGCGGCGACGGTGTCCGGTAGCTCGCAGCGGTTTAATCGACGTCCCGCGAGGAAACTTTTCCTTCTTCGCGATCCAGCTCCTCTCCGCCGGGTGTTGTGCAGTTAAACAAGCAACAACGCCGTACGTACGCTAAGCCAGCCTAGCGGGCTCGCTCTCCTCCTATTTTTCCTCCTCTCTCTCGAGAGAGAGGAGAGATCATCTTCGATCTTCAAGGTCGGCTGCATGCGGCTCGAGGCCTTCTCGAGAAGGCGTCGATGCAACCGCGGCGAATTCGTTCGACTGTTTTCTTCGTCCCGCAGCTGTTCGATCCCTCGTCTTCTCGTATTCTCACCTACGTTCAGACGCCACGTTTTCCTATCCCTTTCGTCGCCGGATACACCACGTCTCGAATCTCGTACACGGATTTCTCAGCCTGTCCCTGAGCCATCTGACGCCATGGCGACGCCCGCGCAGGAACGAAAGGGAACATTCGAGAGGATAATAGAAACTGGGATCAACGTTCAGGTACGACCAGTGACTCTAGGATCTTTGAAATCGATCATTTGTGGATCGTTCGCCGAATTCGTCGTTCTAGACACCTGCGTTGAAATTCGAGATGAGCGTTTTCGATGCCGATATCGACGACTTCGACGATTTCTCGCGTGAGAGGGAGGAGGAAGAGGAAGAAGAAGCTGAAGAGGAGTTGGGAGAATGGAAGAAGTTGGCGGACGAAGTGTCTACCGTGTGGGAAGATAGCACTGCTAGGAGTGACGAAGGTGAAAAGTTTGAGGTGTTTCACGAGGATGACGAAGAAGTAGGTGAAGAGGAGAGGGAGGAGGAGGAGGAGGAGGAGGAAGAAGAGATACCACTTTCCTCGACGATTTCTAGCGCGGAAAAGTTGGAAGAGGAAGAGCGACAGATAGAGGAATCCGATCACGTGCTCCCCGAGATACCTGCAGAGGTGCGCATAAACCTGTCATTCTCTCTCGTTCTGCCTGTGGAATTGCTATTCCTCACGACCTTCGTGATACATTAAGATTCTATGCCTCCTAAGCCACCGTGCTGCTGCTTCTCACCGTGTCTCTTATACCTTTAATCCGCGTATTTGCACATAATGGCCGGCCGATCGGTACATATTGTAAATGGAGAAGATGTAAATAATAAAGAGGTTTCTGCTGTAACGTCCCGTTGTTCTTCTTTCCTCTTTTCCTTTGTTTTTTTCTGCGCCAGGTTTCGGCTGACCGTGAAGCGATTATTAACAGGCTGAAGGAGTTGCACTCCGAATTGGCCGAGTTGCGAAGGAAGAATAAAATGCTGGAGGTCTGGGTCTCTCGAATAATGAAAAAGGTCAGCTGTCCAAGTGCCGCTTTTTACGTCTTCTTCTTCGTGCAATAGAGTAATCCTCGCTTAACCATCGGACAGCTGGAGGTACGGCAGTCGAAGGAAGAGGGAAGCCGAAAGATTTGTTCGTTTGTATATTAGAGACTTCATTTTCTTCGTCAGATTTTTATCTGAATATATTAAAATACATTTCTCAGTAAAACAAACTAAAAATAGAAATGATCTTACATCATATTAAGTCCTCCTCCATTATACCCATAGAACACTTTTTCACATTATTGTAAAATTTTTTGCCCCATCCTGAATCTTCTATACACGGGTCACAAATGACCCAAGTTCTCAAGCTCGCAGTTAATAGCCTCATTTTTCCCTCGGTTAATAGTCACTGATTTACCCACAACAATTGAACAATGTGATCTTGAAATTCTCTCTACGTTTTCATTTACATAAAATTATTTACGACATATTAAGTCTCTCTCCGTATCATCCAAGTTTCGTATCTAAAATTTGTTCATATTGTACAGTTTTCCTCGTTTAATAGTCTGAGTTTCCTCCAACAATTCTCTCTATTTCACTCACACTCAATATTTCTCTCTCTCTCTCTCTCGTCATGCACTCAAAAATCGAGTAACCCAAAGGTTAATCGAGTAATTCTTAGAACATCCATGTATCGTGACCTGAGCTTGCGAGTGTTAAGCGAGCATTGCTGCATTACGCCCTTTCTCGCCAGTAAGCCAACAAAATTCGACCGTCCACGCAGAGCCAGCAAAGAATGACACCCTCAGATCCCACCAAAACCGCCGAACAGATGGAAGAAGTCTACAGAGAAGCGCTGCGAGACTACAAAATACAGGTCGACGAGATACTGAGTCAGCAAGCAGAGCTGACGTTCGAATTACAGACTTACACTCGAAAGGTTCAGACGAGCAAGGAGGAGGACTATCAAATCTTCCAAGGATTTCTAGATCGCGAGAAAGAGGTATCGATCGATCTGGTCTACGCGAAAACGGGCAAAAGAATCACCGAGAAGATGATGAACAACGTGATACGTCGTCAGGTGTTTCTCCATTTCTGCAAGAAATAATCGATCGTTTTTATATACAGTCGATCATCATCTGAACTTTCTTACACCAGAACACGCGACGCGAAGTTTTAGCGCGAGATCGTCGGAACTACATACTTCTTCAGCATCGTCTCGAAGATTTGAACACGAGACTGAGAATAGCGGAAACCTTGGGGGAAGGAATGACTGCTATGGATTACGAGGCTCTTCATATCGCTAATATCGGATACAAGGATAGATTGGACGAGAGAGATCGGGAATTGGAGAAACTTCGAATTAAGTACGTCCATTATGAGTTTCGTTATATACGTAGCAGCACTTTCTATTATTCCCCGGTCGAATAGAATCGCGGAGACGGTGAATGGAGTGGCTCAGTACAAAGAGAAAGAGGTGTGTATCTCGCAGGATATAGAATTCGAAGAGGGCAATCTGGAGGAGTACACCGAGGTAAACACCAAGATTCGAGAACGATTGAACAAAGTTCACGTGGCGTTGAACGAGGTACGGGACACCATGAACGAGAAGAGAATCGAAGCTGGATTGCTCGTTTGCAGGTAGATTTCTTGTTAAAATTCTTATCACGTCGATATCACTGAGACGTCTCGCAGCCAAGAGCTGAGGGAGATGGAGAAAATGATGAGGATGAGGGACGATCTGTTGACGAAGATCGAGGAGATCCAACGCGAGATTCAACGGTATCAGCCAGCGAAATAGGAGACGAAGAAGGCAACGAAGAAAGAAGAATAATCGTTACTGTAAAAAAAAAATAAGAAGGAATTATTTCGAGGGAAAATTTCTTTGGTCGAAAGTAGAAGTTCGAGGTCTCGCAAGGATGAAAAACTCGCAACTATCGATAGTATTGAATCGGATCACGCGGTTCCTCGCATTGTACGCCCATGTAACTGTCTCGCTTATCTCGCGGGCAATTTATCACTGTTCCCCGTGCATTCGCAATGGAGATTCGCGATTCTCTTTGAAACAGTATTAATTTGATCGGTCGTGTCAGGCCGCCCACAGAAGTTTCAAGATCGATCCGTCGACACGATCGAGGGTACGTATTAATCGAATCACCGTTGATATCTCCAGGCATCGCATCCACCAGGTCGTTTCTTTTCTTCTTCTTCTCTCCGCTCTGTGTAGCTACAAGATTTCTCGGCCGTGAAACGTATTAATTATAGGCTGGAATGGGCAAAAAACGGATCAGCGCGAACTCGTCGGAGATTTACGTTTCGTCGCGTTTCTGTACGTATACACGTGACGTCGCCTGTCCTGTTAAACTCGGTCATCGAGACGAAGAGAACCCGGTATATGTCCGTTGATCTGAAAGTTGAAGCTTTTGCGGACCGGAATTCTTTATTTTCCGCGCATACGGAATGAACGCCACGGAAACACGTTATAAATTGGCTGCATCCCCCTCGGGGGAATATTAATTCCCTCTCCCCTCCTTGTAAACGCCACGATTCGACGTCTGCTTCGTTAATTAAACGATAATCCGGGAAACGTATTACATGCACGCTCGGCGGTTTCTATATCTCGCAACATGTACCTTTCGAAAGAAGAAGAAAAAATAGAAGAGAGGAAAAGAAAGGATCGCGAAGCTCTGGCGTTCGAATTGATCTTAAAATTCCGCCTTCGGAATAACGAAATAGAAACCGAACGTGTAATCTGAAATTCATATTCCACCTTGCTCAATTTTCACCGTGTACTCTACGAGTTTCCTCGACAACGCGAATCGTATATCTTCCAGCGTAAGGTTCAACGAAGCAACCTCGCGGAGCTTTCATAATCGCCATTACTACTACAGCCTGGCGATGAGATAGCGTTAGATTAGCGAAAGAGCTTCATTGTCAGCGTGTGGGCAGTTTCATTCATTCGTCCACCCACTCGGCCGCACGGATTACTTAAAAGATTCCAAAGGTTATCCGCAACGTTGTTGCACTCTCTCGCTCTCTGTGGAACCCCGGAAAAGAAATCGCGCCTATTAATTTCAGGTGGGCGTAGAATGTACTTTGCCTGGTCAGATAAAATCAGACAAGGGTGGATCTCCCGCTGTTTATATCGAAAAAGGGCACGCAAACACACACGCAGCCACACACCGATCGATCGATCGATCGACGAACACTCTGGCTTTCTGGCTGGTTCGCATGATTTCGGGCCAATTAGGACCCGGCGTCGAAGCCATTAATTCTTTTTGGTAATTTGTCCGTGGCTGGAATTGATTTAAGGCC
>NW_017100212.1:1914627-1938456 GCF_001263275.1 Habropoda laboriosa | reverse complement strand
GAATGGTCGAGCGTGTAACACGAAAAGAGATGACGTGTCAATTAAGCTACCCTACAATCCACCGGAAAGTAATATGCAAGAGAAGGGTCCCAGGGATGATCGTGGAAAGATAAATCACGCTGAACCTCTCCTCGATCCTGCTTCATCGGACGATTACTTATATCCGTCATTGGAGAATCGACGGCTCGTATGCCGTTAACCTTCCTTTTCCGCGTACAACGTACACCGGACACGCTTCTTTCAATCGTGGAAAATTACACTCGACCGAAACTGTGATAAGGGAAACCTCCGGTTGACACACTTGCCAATTTTCCAACGTTTCGACACCATTCGTCGCCCTTCCGCACCTTTCGACCGTTGGAAGAATTCGTATTCAGAGGCCAGCTACCTGTTGGCCAGCCGCGATCCAACAAGGAAATTCTTTTCCCTCGTGGTGTCTCCTTAAGGATTCCACTTTCGCGCCGTATACCTGGCCGACACCAACCAAGCGGATCTTCCCAGAAATTCTTCCAGTTTTCCTCGAAACACGACACTTCAGAACGACACACACACTTTCTTTCCCGTTTCTCACTCGATTATCTCCGGATCTACGCGATTCAGTCGCGACTGTTTCCGTTGGACGGGAGAAAAAAATTCGAGAGTGTCGCGTCGGCGACGAATCGCGACAATGAGGGACGGCAGTTCGCGTAAGCCGAGTGGCTGGTCAAAGACAACGGCATGCGAAACGGAGAGAAATCCCGCGGCAAATTATGCAGATCTGACGTATTTGCATTTCGTTTAGCATACACGCGGCTACGTTGCACGCTCGCCTCAACCACGCTACGGACTTTCATCTCTTTACCATAAAAAAGTGCACGGTGTCCCGATCGATACTCGCCCTATGGATCTCGCGACGATAATCGATCGATCTCACCTTACGTTTCACCCTTCGAACTTCTCCGTATTAAGACTCGATTTCAAGCTAGCCACCGAACAGAACGAACACGAAGTGGGACGATCGATCTGTCATGATCGCTTTCTTGTTTTTGCAACGAGATTACCAACTCGTTGGCCGCGTTCGCGAGCAACTAACAGGGGATAAAAGCTTGTAAGTTCGACGAGAACTACTCTGTATTTTTACGACTGTAGAAATTTGTCGCAAGATAGCGTAGTCGAGCGTTGTTTCGCTGGGAGAACGGTTTATGAAGGGAGTCGAAGGAAGGAAACGGCGAACTTTCCGAGCGATACGGATCGGTGGAAAATTTCGCCCGGCGAAAAGCGGTACAGAGCGCAAATTACGCGGACGCGGAACCCTTCCGTAAAAGGGAAAACGCGCGTTAAGGAATCATGTCCATTCTCAAGGTCGACCGGTATCCTACCGGCCCCTACCGTAGACTGCATAACGCGTTTCTATTACGCGGTCAATTGCAGCGATTGTTGCGTGTCTCTCGCAATCAGCGGCCACGGAGCCTGCACGCGTGCTTTCTCTTTCTCCTCTTCTCGATCTCTCCCCTTTTATCTACCCCTGTCTCCCGCATTTTTTCCGCGGTTTTCGATCGAAAACACCGAGGGGCCAAGCAACGCGACGTTCTTCGAATTTACGAGCGTTGAAATTATACCGCGCCGCGTGCTCCTACTCTGCGATCGGTCCACGGAGAATAGGATTAATTTGACGCGATTAGATATCGAATAACCGACTTGCGATGTCGTAACGAGAGAGCGTGTAACGGGTGAGACGCGTCGCGATACTGCGAATGCAACGGGTGAAAAAAAAAGAAAAGAACGGCGAATCAGAGAGAGAGAGAGGGAGGGAGGGACGTCGCGTACTGGCAAATTACGCGGACAAGATTGACGTTTAATGGGTGTCAAAATAACAATGGCAGCGTCATGGAGATTAGATACCGCGGGCGAATGTTAAACGAGGGTCTCGACGTGAGGAAACGATAATCCTGGGTGAATTGAAACGACCGATAAATCATAGCGGGGATTGCAATTCTATTTTTGGCGATTGTGAACGTGCATCGGGGAGCCTATTAGTCAAATTGAGGCGAATTACGGTCGTCTCGCGTGACTGCGATAAATCAACTCTTTTTCGAAGTAGCTGAATGGCGCCCTGTTTCACGAAGAATATCGGTCTTCTACTTTTCACCAGAGGTATTCTTAAGGGAACGATATTATCTTGGAATTTTTATGCGAGGTGTTTCAACGGGTGGAGGGAAATTGGTCCATTCTGTTGCCCTGAAATATCTTCATTCAGCTTAACTCCTTCTTTTGGAGCAGTGAGTCAGAATCGTGACAGAGATTCTAGCGAAGGTGTGGCAAAGACAGTGTTTTATTTCAAAGTTACGACAGTGACGAAGATTAATTTTAATTCTAGATTTATCATTAGAGAAAATTATCAAACTAGTTGAAAATCACGGATTTCAGATTTTTTACTTTTGCCCAAGTATATGGCGGCTATTATAATTTCGAAGTTCCTTAAGGTATCTGTTCCAAGTGAAGTTAGAAAATATTTAGAAAAAGTTTGACAAGCTCTATCATCCTATGATACGACTTTCTTCTAATTTCACGTGAACAGAGCTACAGCCTGGCCCAGTTGCCAGAATCACCCTGTACGGTCTACCTAAATACACTCTAAACCACACTCAACTCCCGTCCTCCTACTATTAACCTAAATTTCACCACCTCACCCTACTCCAAAATACCAATTTTGTCCTACCAATCTCCGAACTACATTCCCCAAACTATCTCTCGCAAGATGGAACCCAATTTTAAAATTCGTTGCACAACCTCGCCAGAGAGAAGATCCCGAATTTAGCAATCACGGTTCTTCGGCATCGCCGCGGAGGTAGTCGATCCGGTGACCAGAACAAAGGCGCCTTTCCGTGACGGTTGCGCCACTCTGAAACAGCGTAATCACCGTGATTAACGTGAAAACTATGTCTCCGATGCATTCGTCGTGGTGGCTTCTACTCCGAGGGCAGTGTAGCGACGATCGGAAACAGGCAGCCACGTGCGTGACACGTATCGTGACGAAGAGACAATGCGCGGATCGATACGCGGCGGCACGGCGATTTAAATACAAGCAGACAGTGACACGTCGTGCATACCTTCGCTTTCTTTCACGACAGCAGCCTCGTTCCGCTCCACGAGGCCTCTCCACCGTCGTCCTCTTCGTTGTTTCGAGAGTAAACGTGATCATCCGCCGCGCTCTCCAACTATTTAGGAATGGCTTAATGGCGAAGCGATCATTGAATCGACCTCGAGAGCGACGTAGAGAGAGAGGGGGAGAGAATCGTCGACCTTGACAAAAGGCAAGGCAGATGGTCAGCAAGAGGATGGAACGTGTTGGTTCTCGATGCAGCCTGTGGATGGTATGCGCGACTTGGAGTGCCCACCAAGTGAGCCTGGCTTTTTTCAAACTGGCCAAGAACAAGAGGAGGAATGTCGAACGCGTGGGAGGGTGGTAGGAGCGTTCGGTGACTTTCTACGAAAAGTGAACGGGAATCAATCATTGTTCCAGTTGAATTACGCGTGTACATATACATATACACTTTTTATCTTTCTTTTCCTTTTTACCTCGTCGTTTGACCTCGTTGAAAGGTGGAAATGAATCGTTCACCAGGACGTTCCGGGTGGGATATCAAAAGTCCATTACCGGGACGAGAGAGTATTTCAGTCGAATGGCGCGCGCCTCTTTTTCGAAAGTTCGAAATCGCGATTATTCGCGTTACATTGGTAAACGACGCTGTCGGAACCGTAAAGTCACACTCGTACACCCGAAAAACCACGGTACACGCACACGCACGCGCGTACCATTATGTAAGTACGCTCGTAAACATGTAATAAACGTACGAGAGGGAGGAGGAGGGAATGCCGCGTTTTAGTCAGATTTTATGGCACGCCAAGGGCCGCGTGGGTGAAGAAAGAGTCGACAGAGGTTTTCGCCGTGATTTTTTATGGTATCGCGTGTGTACATCTGTTTGTGTGGCGAGAGGACCGAATGTCCACGATAAACATTCGTGTGTATTTACCGGTAATTCGTTATCGTTGAATTTCGTTTTATTGCCACGGTCTCGCGACGCCCGGGGACCGTTGCAGCAAGAGAGACGACGAGGCGCGGTGAAAACCCGCGAGAAACGGCCTTTTACGATGCGATTACGAGATTAGATCTAAATAAAGCGCGTTAACCGGTATACGTTTTAGAAATATTATCGCCCACGTGGAACAATTTCGAGGCAACACACCTGCGGTTGGAAGATTCATTAGAACGCGACACAAGAAACTTTCTACCTGTATATTTACCAAAGCGATACAGCCTGTATGGAGGTTAAGTTGAGTCTCCTCTAGCCCTCCCACCCTAGCCCCGAGATATTAACATTTTTATCATACGAGTCGTTCAGATTAAAAGGCTGCTGCCTGCGTAATTCTGATATCGTCCGATGGCTTTTAAAAGCGAGCGTTCTAATTGCGAGACAGGATCCCTCTCTGGTCGTCGAACGGCGCGCTAATGTAAATTCGTCAGAGAGCCACTTTATCTTCGTCGCGGTGTATCCGATGTGATTAACGATAACGCTCGATTTGACGAAAAAAAAAACGAGAAAGAAAAAGAAGAAACGTATCGGCGAGTGGTGAAGCGATACGAGGAGAATTTTTATACGATCCCTCCGGACGCCTCGTATACCGGATTTCGCCATTAAGGCGACTTTTGCTCTTATTTATCATCTTCAATTTCACATTCCGGGATATGCAAATGAGACAGGGCTACGCGCGGCGAAACAAACGCTACACGAAAAGAAATTCCCAGCCGTCCTTTCCGTTCGGTTTGCCGGTATTTTTCTCTCTCTCATTGCTACACCCACTTCGCGACTTCAGGAACGTCGCGATAAATTGCTTTCACTCGCTCGATCCTTCGAATAATCCACCGTCGATCGGTCAAAATCTGTATTAACGTGATAAGACGAAGGAGAATAAACTTTTCCTCCACTCTCGATTTCAGAGGATCGATTAACTCTGGAAAATCGCTGGAATAAACAAAACAAAAAAAAAAAAAATGAAAGAAAGAAAAATACATGTCTGTACGTAGCGAAAGCGTTAATTATCCACTGTCACGGCTGGAAATTTCGCGCGCGGTGTGGCTATCGCAACAAACCAGAGAGAAAACCAACATCGCGAACAAGAAAGAGAGAGGAAAGGAAGGAGAAGAGAGAAAGATAGAGAGAGAGGCAGCGGTGTGTATAGGGAATAAAGAAACACAGAGAGGAGGATAATAGACATAGATTATAGCGGACGGTGGGGGCTGCACGGCGCGGAGGAACGAAAGAAGCGGGGTAGAGCGGTCGTTTGCCTTGGATCGCCTTCGAACCGGAGAGTCCGAGCCCAATCCCGAGAGGCCGAGCGCAAACCCAAGCTCGATCCCGATTCCGATCCCGCCTGATTTCCGTCCGCGTGCATTCCATCTTGTAGGTTCGGCCGTGCTCGGCCGGCTTCGAGCCGCCTCGGTTGCGTACGCCGTTCCTCGGCACCGCTGCTCGGCCATGCTGTCGTGCAACTTCGGCTACAGTCGTGTATCAGCGCTCGCGCGGAGTGGATCGCGGATCGCGCCTCGTTCCAAACAACCGACGATGGAATGACGGTGTCCTTTCTTCGCCGTCGTCACGAGACGCCTAAAGAAGGACGCTTGTTCGCGCACTGACGTTTCGCCTGCCTCCGCGTCGATGTCACACCGTGAACAACACGCTCGTTACCGGACCATCATCCTTTATTATCATCGACGGGGAATCTCGCACGTGGTTATTGCAGCGGGGGCAGGATTCAGCCGGCGCGTTAACGTGCTGTGCCGTGTATAGTAACAGTGGATGTGCTCGTTCGGTCTCTCTCTCCCTCACACGGTATCCAACCGTTTCATACGTACTCCTTCTTTATCTACCGTGCTCCTTCGCTCCTATACTCTCTGTGTGCCTTTCTGCGTACCACGACCGGTCGTCATCCTGGATAACGCTGGAAACCGGGTCCTCGCGTAGCAACCAGAAGAAAAGCTAGTCGACGTTTTGAATCAACAGGTGGGAATCTGCCAACTATACAGGTATCTATTTGTTTCGATTTTTCTCTGTTTCGCCGGTACCTCTACGGCAGCTGTCAGCTTAATGCCAGGTGGCGTTAAGAACGACCGCGTTCCCCTTTTCGATTCCACGGGCTCGCGAACCCGAGACGCTCCGGGCGACTTCGACTCACCACGGAATTGTTGTTTCTTCGTGTTTCTTCTTGCGTTGAGAACGGAGTAGGAGGAGGAGGAGGAACGAAGCAGCGTAGCGCGTTACGCTTTATTCGTACACCTGCCCGCCCGCTGGCCCCCGTTTCCTCCATGTGCGCGTACTGTACAATGCGTTCTCCTTTTTCCTTTCGAAACTGCGAATCCCAGTCGCTCCACGTGCGAACGAAAATTATGCGATCGTTACGTAACGCGTTATCGTAATCGTTACATCGATCGGTTATATTTCGAACGAAATTAAACGTACCGTACGTAGACTACGGGGTTATGTTACGAAAATACACGGAATTATCGATAATCCTCTAGAACGTAACCAATCGAGAAAAATCGAGCGCGATGTTTACGAGGTGCGCGCATGCGCACTGTATTCTCCCGAAAATGTCGTTCCTTCGTCGTTTTCGAACGAGTCGCGTGAGTTCTTTTTGCACAAGCAACTTGGAGATAACGATCTTTACCGGATCTCCTGTGTTCGTGCGTGTGTGTTACTCGAAAGTGCGATTCAACCAGCCTCTCTCGACGGTAGAAACGAGCTCGCAACGGGATATCGCGGCAGAAGGTGCGCGGCATCCCCGATTGTATGTGCTCGCCATTAACAGCACGCTAAACATTCTCAGAGAATTTTTCTCACACACACCATAGCCTCTCTTCGGCTACATTTTCCGCGCCGGCACATTATTTCTACAGCCGTTGTTCTCCATCGACTCAGGTGAATTGCAACTCTTCTTAGCCACCTACCTCGTTTCGTTTTACCTTCGACGGTGTAAGGTTAGGCTTTCGTGCTTGCCTCGGTGGAAATTGTATTCGTAAGGCATTAGCCACGGTTTCGAGTCCCCTTGTTCGCTGTAGCCGGTTCAAGTGGTCGGGGTTTCTCGTGTTTGGAGAATGAGTCAAACGTGAAAGATGGAAGGAGGAATATGCGTTTTATCGAGGAATGTTTTCCTCCCATGTTTCGTATAGCGTGTCTCAGACAGTTGAAGTGTGCGATATTTTTGCAAAATTCTTCTTTAAAATTTTTTTTATTTTTTTCTTTTAAACTCAGAATTACGGTTACGTTAGATTCGACGATTTATCAGTTCGTAGACCTCGGATCGATCGGTTCTCCCTTTGAAAAATTCACGCTCGCGGCACGTCGGGCTCGAGCCGTGCGTCGGCCTTGACATCGACTCGATATATAGCCTCGAGTGCCTTGACCTTTTCGTCGATAAATCCGTGGGTTGCTTCTTCTTCGCTTCTCGTCGCCGAAGGTCGACGCCGCTTCCTTCTCCGGCCTTTCGACACGATCGTTTTTCGAACGGACTGCCTCGAGCAACACGAATCGACGGAATAACACAGCTCTACAACTCTCCCGACCGTTGTTTTTCGTTCGCCTCGAACGCACCTGGCTCGAAGAATCGAATAATTAACTCCATTCAATGCTCCATTGTGAATTAACGACCGAACCCCTTGATAGAATTATATCGGTCGAATCGGGGCCGAATATCCACGTAGTTTTCGTCCGACCTTGACAGTAGAGGCTTACGTACCTGTTAACGCCAAGTTGTAGGTTAGGTTCGAACGAGAAAGATGAAAAAAGAAAATGGCGTGGAAGAACCGGGCAGGTATACGTATCGAGGATCGCAAAACTAAGCCTACGATTGTGCTCGTTTCCCCCGGGTTGGTCGTTGCAATTGAAGGTTCGCCTCATGAATGAATCATGACCAGCTTTAAGAAGCGAAGGATCCGAACCGTATGAGGAACCTCACGTGCCACCGGCCATCGATACAGGTAGCTCTACCTGCGCTTGTTAATTACACGAGAGCTTGGGTAAAAGTTGAAGCCATAAGCGATGGCTTCGTATGCTCTTTGTGTGTAACGCTTGTTAAAATACCATTAACTAATATATATCGATCGGGTTGTTTCAAGGCGGGGTCACGATCTTTCGTGAACGAATTAAAGTGAAAGCTCGTCTATCGCCAGCCTCTGGTGTTCTAACGCTCTTTAGACCTGTTGCAGGTATGTAACGTACCTAACTACCTAACTCTGTCGTTTAAGTTCCCCGGTTACCTCACGCGGGAACAGAACCGGCGAAAGCTTCTGTTTTCGTTAATACTCAAGAGTCCGGTTGTTGTCTATCAGAGAAACGAAAATTCAGAGCGGTAGAATGGAATTTATGCGGGCTGTTACCGCAGTTATGGAAGTGGTGGAAAGGAAGAAAGTAGGCTAACCGAAACCAATCTCTTTCTCCAGTGGGATATTTGCACAAGTAGAGATAAAATCGGTATTTTAAAAGGCTCGTGAAATGTTATCAGTTGTTGTTGTTGTTGATCATCACACTTCGCTACGTTTTTTTCTTCTTTTCCACGTCTGCCCTTTCTAATTGGTAATTCGAACACGCGTTTTCACGCGAATCCTCGGTGATTTTCCGGCTGGTAATTACAGGCCGGTAAATATTTGTAGGATATTACGCGTCGCGGCACGTAGTTTGTGTATACAACGTGTACTATTGAATCGTGCCTCGCGAATTTTAATTCAATAGAGCACTTTGATGTACCCGTAAAGGTACATTAGGCTTCGAAGGACGGATGAACGTAAACAGTACACACATTCACGATGCTCGAGGCGACCTTATCGTTGGAACATTTGGGTCCTAGCGTGGTTTTTTCACCGTGCATCGAGTTTCCGGGATTTGTCAATGAGAGGAGAGTGAAACGTGGTTTTTTGGGAAATACTAGCGAGCACGATCACTCAATAAGAGCAAAGTCTTCCGTAGAATGGTATTTTACGAGTCGAGGGTAAAATCGACGTGGTTCCATTTTTGACACTTTTTTAAAACGGTGCATTTTTAAATACTACTTAGTGAAAAATCGTCCTTTTCTACTCTTCATTTCTTTCGATGTGCAACGTTGGTCTAAATTTTCGAATTATTTACCAAATATTTTGTTAATTTTTTCATTAATATAAATAAACAAAAATTGACATTATTTCTGTAAATTTAGTATTGTATTATTCTAATTAAGCTAACTGAATTTCGCGTGGGCGAAGAAAGAGCCGAGAGAAGTTTTTCTTTAATCTACCTTAAAATCTTTAATTTCCAATACGTGTAAAGTCTCCAAGTTTCTTTTCCAGAAACTTCGCTGTTTTAAAAATGTCCGAAAAAAATGTTTAATAATCCGTAATTTGCGCAAGCCGGCACCTTTCACTTTCAGGTATTAAACAAATCTCGATCGCGTTAATTTCCCTTGACGAATGATTGAAAACAGATTGCCCGACGTGAATTACTATCGCTCTATAGGGGATTCGATACAATTATAACATTACCCGGTGGTTTTTGTTTTCGCGCCAGGCCAGATTGCGCAATCTGCTCCACAATAGCTGACCGGCGCTTTCGAAAAGTCTCGTTACCGCTCTTTTTCGAAAGGGTATCCGCCACACAAGGCTGTTGCAATTATCGCCTATATAAATAGAGGCGTCGATGTCTGCACGCGTAAAAACAATTCTTCTTTCTCCCGTTTCAACGTGTACAAATGATTACCCACGTCGATTTCCAGATCATTACCGTTCATTAATTTTTTTATCTTTTTTTCCTATCTCCCTCACTCGACACGTTGGATCAATATTAAAACACCATCTCGGCTATCGTTGCATAGATACGACGATTTAACGATGAAACCAGCGGTCTCTCGATGGTCAGCGATACTTGTTGAATTTCCACACTTGTTGCGTGGAATCTCGCCTCGTAGTCCCGGTGTGCAACACGCCAGACTTCATTCCACCGTGTAATAATTATCGGTGTAACATTATGCAAACCTGCGCCGTGCAATTTTTCACTCGACGTGAGAATCTCGAAGCAACGTCTCACCGCGAATGTCGGTCAAGGTCCGAAGGAAACTCGGCGATCCGACAAAAATGTCTGTATCGAAACGCAGGTGAAATATAGGGAATGCGGTGAAAAAAGAGCGTGTATTGCTCAATAGAGTATGCGCGGGAGGTGTTTCTCTGTTTCTGTCTAGCATAGATTACGCGAGCCCACGGTAGTTGCGGTAAATATAGGTTTCTGGCTCCGTTGCCTCGCGCCTCTTCTCACCGATCGCCGCTGGAACGGTGGATCCAGTTTGACTGGAACACGTTCTAGTTTTCTCACAAAGTTAGGCGCATTCTGGGTCACGAATTCAAGCGATATTCGGGCGAGTTTTAGCGAAGTGCGAGGATTTGCGAGCGGCGTTCGCGAGAGGAGGGTCATTACGGTATCTGTGAACAGAGGAGAAACAACTCCTCGTGCTGTGGTGTGCTCTCGCGTGAATTCATATTAGTATCAAACACGGGGGGAGAATTATGTAGCATGACGAATGGCCAGGTCATTAGTGACTTGCTAATCTAGGAACTACTATACGAGGGCATGGATTTTTCTGCTCGGAGAAAAATACGACGCTTGAGAATGATCGTGTATGCGCGCATACTGCGCGAGTCGGATCCTACGGTTGTACCGTAAATTGCCTATGCAGGAAACAATAATAATCGAAGTTTATTTGCCCCGGTGTGTAGGTATGGTAGGTAGACACGCGTTACGCTGCTAACGCAGGGAATCGCAACGCGCGCGTTGCATTTTAGCATCTCGTTCGAACGGCGACGCACTGCCTCGGAGCGAGCAATTAGAGAATCGCGTTCTCTCGAGGAGCGTGCATCAGCGATGAAAGAAACCAGCGCGTGTATTTAATGTAACGATACACTCGCGCCGAATGTCTAACTTATCTGGCACGGTGTACGCAGGCAGGAGAGAGAGGGAGAGAAAGATCGTTGGTGGTTACGTTTTAGAGGAAAATTTAGAGAAAAGTTCGTCGTGAGAGGGGAAAACATAGTTGTGGATCATTTTTCATAGGGAAATTCAAGGAAGAATTAATTGTAAAGAAGAGAGGGAGAGAGAGAGATAGTTGGTGGTCATTTTTTATAGGAAAACACCAGGAAAAATTCATCGTAGGAGAGAGGAAAATAGTTGGTGGTCATTTTTTATAGGAAAATTCAAAGAAAAATTCATCGTGGTCATTTTTCACAGGAAAATTCAAAGAAAAATTTATCACAAGAGAGCGAGAGAGAGAGAAAGATAGTTGGTGGTCATTTTTTATAGGAAAATTCAAAGAAAAATTCATCGTGGTCATTTTTCACAGGAAAATTCAAAGAAAAATTTATCACAAGAGAGCGAGAGATAGAGAAAGATAGTTGGTGGTCGGTTTGTATAGGGCAACACCAGGAAAAATTCATCGTGGGAGAGAGGAAAATAGTTGGTGGTCATTTTTTATAGGAAAATTCAAAGAAAAATTCATCGTGGTCATTTTTCACAGGAAAATTCAAAGAAAAATTTATCACAAGAGAGCGAGGGAGAGAAAGATAGTTGGTGGTTATTTTTTATAGGAAAATTCAAAGAAAAATTCATCGTGGTCATTTTTCACAGGAAAATTCAAAGAAAAATTTATCACAAGAGAGCCAAAGAGAGAGAAAGATAGTTGGTGGTCATTTTTTATAGGAAAACACCAGGAAAAATTCATCGTGGGAGAGATGGATAGTTGTGATAATTTTTGATAGGAAAATTCAAAGAAACATTCATCGTAAGAGAGAAGGATAGTTGGTGACCATTTTTTCAATAGCAAGAAAAATTCATTATAAGAGAAAGAGAGAGGGAAAGGCAGTTTATGGTAATTGCGAATAGGAATGTCCCGAGGAAACTCCACCGCGAGAGATACAGAACGAGAGAGAGATACTCGGTGTGTATGAAGTCATTCGAGCAGGTGATCCGGCAATTATTTGAACCGACTCGCGGTAAGAGAACGATATCGCCCTCCCGGTTAAAGAGTTGTTGGACGAAAAATATCTGAAAGATATCTCGCGACGCGAAACCGCTGAATGATGATATCTGGAGCGGCGATCTGCGATTTACTCGGTCGACGACGGTCTAGCCCGCGTATCTCCAGGCATCTCGGGCATTTCTCTCGTTTCTCTATCCGGTCGGCCTCCTACCGTTTCGCACGTCTGTGCCGTCTGCTCCTCTGTTCTCTATAGTCAGGCCAGCGGATGCTCGCCGGACGACGAAACCGGATGTCCTTCGCCCGGAGAAAAAGAGAGAGATTAAACGGGGAGTAATGTAGGATAACGAAGAGAAGGTGTGTAGTAGCGAGGCAGTCGCGGTGAATACCGAGGGAACTATGGAAAAAGATCTCTCTGCCTAGCCAATAAGTTTCCCATTAATATTCCCTGTTGGCAGGGAATAGCCATTCAAACCGGCGACTATCCGGGGCATATTGAATCGTAATCTCGTGGAATCGTCGAAGGTAGGGGAGTTTCTCGAAGGGAGAACAAGCAGAAGAAACTGAATTCACTCGGGTACAGCTATTAGAGGTGGTGCATTTTCGAATTATTGGCCAGTGTTGAAAAACCGACCGGTAAATATAGGGAAAAAGGGTTAATATCGATATCGGACTGTTATTACCGTTTAAACGGCGGGACATTCGAGATCCATCGATCTTAACCTATATACAGTCGGTTACAAAAGAGTCCGCGTACATCTCATAAATATTTATCCTCTGTTAACGTGTATCGTTACTTTCTTCCTGTATAATTTCGGTATTATATTAAACGGGTCTACGTGCAGTTTTGCGAGCAACTGTATATCTAGTTGATGGTTGAAATTAACTCGGTGAACGGCGGACAATTTTCGTCACGTTCAATTCTTCGTTTAAGCAATTTAGAATGCAACGTTGTACGATCAGATACTCGAGCCTGTGTTATCAGAGAGAGCCTTGAAACGTCCGCGAGGTATGCGAGCGTTCACTTGCACACGCGTCGAACTAAATTTAGTTCCACCGGTAATCGTCGCTTTTCTTCCATTGTGATCGAGAAAAGGAACGACCGATTTAAACGGCGCGTTTGCTATTCGGTGCATCGAGGGACGAACGATAATAGATAACGCGTGGAGAACAGGCTCCGGTTAGGCTGTTGCAGAGATAGTCTTTACGCGAGGCAGTTTTGCACGAGCAGAGTCATTTTGGACAATGAGCGATTCTGCAAGTGTCGATGACACTGTTGTGCAAGTTGGTCAGGTTAAAATCACGTCTGTTTTATCTCTTACAGTGAAATATCTCGAAGTGACCGATAGCGATGAAACTTTGGTGCGTGGTAGTTTGTTTTGAAATTACTTTGGATTTCTTCTGCAGAGCAAGCCGAACCTTTTCTTCTCTGATAACTTCTCTGTAACACCGATTTTTCTTCGTAAAGAGTGATTTCATTTCTGGACATTTTTCACTCGCACGAGAGTTCTCTCGAGAGTACGAAACACATCGACTCTCAGACGCAGCGAGAGATACTCTCGAGAGCAACTCGCGATAGCTTCACTCTGAAAAGGACATTTAGCTTGATGTTTGACTCGTGTTTCTTATGTCTTTCGCGGAAAAAATATCACGAGCTCAGCGATGTTATGAGACAAGAGATTAACATTCCCGAGGTTTCTTCCTAGGCTAGCTGCGCGTAAACATCGAGCAAAAATCGGGCAGGACGATACGTCCTCAGTCGGTGTTTACGAGGCTGCCGAACCAGTGCCTTGGCCGTAGTCTTGTAGGAAATACGGCGCTCCCTCGAACAGCGCGAATTTCGCATCGATTTACATATTTAGCGTATCTATACAATTTTCCTTATCATGGCGAATAAGCGAGGTGAGAAATCGCGAGTGCGAATTCGTTTGTGCGAATTAATTCCTGAAAAGTTGCCGCTGCATTCGAGAAACAGTGGCATCGAGTTCAGCTACGCGACGAACAGCCGAACCTGGAAGAAAAATCAAACAACCAGCGTGTCCCCGCGAACTTCGAAGGTAATCTTCACCCCTTGAAAAAAATACGCGTGGAATATTTTTCGGAAAACTACTGTGCACCAAAGTTTCGCCAAAATCGGTGATTATCGCTTCGAGATGTGTCCTTTACTAGCAATATCTCCTGTTCGCTGATTCTCGAGACAGACCTAAACCGATTCAGCTCTTCTCGATGTCGTCCGGTCAATATTTACACCGAGAGTAAGACTTTTTCCGCGAGAAAGCAGAGAGGTGGTAGAGACAGATTCGTGCAAATGCAAAGAAGATAAGTTATCTGCGGGGCAGGAACGCGGACAAAGGAAACCGTCCGTGGCAACAATGGCACGATGGATTTTTTCTTCCCGACCTCCCGGTTAAATATTGTCCTTTCCATAGTCAATACGTTATCTGCTCATTTCCATATGATAGGTCAATGATAAGGTTTCAGAACGTTCACCGGTTCTCGGGTCCGGTTCCTTTCTTTCTCGCGTTGGCTTTCGCGCTCCAGCAAACCCCGTCGTCGCGGCAGAAAATCAAACTTTATCGAAGTTTCCGATCTCGAAAAATTATGGCAGTCCTTGGTTGAAATAAGGCCGGCGTCGGTATCTCGCCTCTTACGGAATCCCAATGGCGATTCTTAAGCGAATGGCTTTTTCACTTGACCGATAATTCCACGACTTTGCGATGCACTTTATCGTTACGGAAAATCGCTTGATAAAGGCAAGAGAAAATCCCATATAGAAGACTTAACAAACCAAGGGAGTAATTGAGAATTCAAGATCCTTAGAATCGCGCTTGCGATTACGATTTAAAAAAATCGTACATCGTTTAGACGCGATAATATTGCACCATTAACCAGTTGCCGCGACTCTGTTGTATCGTCGAATTTTTCAAACAAGATTATACCAGAGTGAGTCACAAGTGACTGCATCGTCTCGCTTTTATTCAACGATCGGTTCTATCGTTGATTGCGTAACGAGAATTCTTCTCCTCTCCTCGAAAGATAACGGTCGGAAATGATCGTATATTCGCGAACGTCTGTTATCATACGCTAGTTGGAAGTTTCGTTAAAAACCGAAGGATAGAGTTGGTATCGATCATTTTATCGGTTCGCTGTTCGTTGCTCCTCGGATGGAAGAGAGGGATTCCAGTTGGAATTGGTAGCCGTGGATAAGATTTCCGCTATTCCGCGATCCGCCTAAGCTGAAATTGCACTTTGCTGTTGTGCAGCTTTTATCTGGTAGCACGGATTATCCTCTCGATTTTCTCTCGTTTCTCTCTCTCTCTCCCGATCCGTGGGGCTTCTCCCGTGGATCGTGGATGCACAGACGATAGAGGAGCGACGATGCGTGGATGCCGCTACGCTGATTCCGATACCCGCCAGCGAATATAATGCCATTATTACTTTAATTAGCGATCGGTCGGCTATGTGACTGCAGGATGCGCCCAAGCGTGCTGTTGTTCGACGCGTACGGAACACACGGAACAATGATAACGGTTAACTAGCTCGTACGTTGCCTCCTCGTTTCGCTCGAATCCCTTTCAGATACACCTACCGTTTCCACTGGATCAATAGAACGAGATTGCCTTTACCTTGCAGTAGTTTAACGCATAAATTTACACGTAAGCGTAATCATTTATCACTTAATCTCCCGTCTTTTTCCAACGAGCAACTTTTCTCGGTAGATCGCCGTAGATTTTTCGTACGTTCGCCGGGGATAGAGTAGTAGTTTCACGAGGAATGCTTCCCAGTTGGTTTTATATCGCGAGGAGCAAGAACGTCGGAATCCGCGAGAAAGCCTGCACAAATTCATTAGACTGGGGGGGATTCCGTGAAATCCTCGTGAGTTTCTTCGCGAAAATATTTGTCACGCTTCATCTCACCTGGCGAGGATCGTTTTAAATCCATCGTCGAGCTATCAAAGCGAAAGGCGTGTCTCTTCGTTTTGCTCTTAAACATCTTTCATATACATATATACATATACGTACGTATACATAGAGAGGTGAGCAGCCATCGAGAAATACCGCGATACTTGTTTATTAAGTGCCGTTATCGAGGTATCATTTTCCCTTTCCATTCGCCATCCTCAGAGGAGGATCTTCGCGTCGGATGATTTGAAAGTTTGCGCGGCGATGTATGTGCCTCTCGCTTGGAGAATAATCGTCGCTGATAAAGTTCTAGGAATTAAGAAAAGCGTCAGTGTTTCCTGTCCCGTATTCCGTGTGGCGTGTTTGTTGCGCAAGCTCCCACTTGCGACAGACAATTCCCTGAATGTCAGGCTAAACGGCTCACGATCGGAATAGCGCGCCGCGTAATAATCTGAGAACAGAGCGTGGCAAGAAATCCACGACAAATTCAGCCGCTTTGTTATACGATTTTATTGCTCTCGGGAGTTAACGCGCCCCGCTACGATAATCCCACCGCCACCTTTCTTTCTTTCTGCCGATCGTTTCACCTCGGAAACCACACCTTCGCACCTGATATTCCCATTAGGGCGGGAAAAAAGAAAGTAACCTGGGTGATTAGCGAATTGCCAATAACACCTCGATCGTTCTGCGGTTCGGTTATTGCCAGCGTTGTTAGATGAAAGTACCTTTCAGCGGGCGATAAAATGGAACTGAGGAAATTGCCGGTTTCTTCAAATATCGATACCGTTTCGAGTATTCGTAAACTGTTACTTCTCGAGCTGTGCTACTGCTACCGTAAGTACAGGAGCAATTTTTGAGGTTAGGTTGGGCGATGCACCATTTTGAGGTTTGTGCAAATAGGTAAACTTTGGGAATTTTTTTGGTGGGTAATTGCTGAATGAAAAGTTTCAATTTTTTTCAGGGGATATGAATGCGACTTTCAGCTTTGTTTTGTAATTCTTTTAAAGTAAAAATGTCGGAATGTGAAGGAGTTATTTGCTAGGTGATGACCACTACGAGTGAGAAGGACTGGAAATAAAGTTCTTTTGGATTTATAAATAAAAATGTATTAGCTATAACTTAGCTTACGATTTCTTCGATATGCCGAGTATTTAATTTTCTAGGAATGTTTGAAGTTGATTTTTTTTTTAATAAAAAGAGGGGTTTCTGTAGTAATTACAATTTTTGGAAAATCTTACGCTACATTGTAGGTAATACATTTTCATTTATGAATCAAAAAGAATTTTTTATTTAGGACGTTTCAATTCTTGACCAGCAATCGTTTCACAGTTAGCAAAATTGTTGCTTTTCAAAAAATTGCACACAAAAGCCGAAACTTACATTTACATCCCCTAAAAAAATGTCGACTTTTCATTCAACACTGATCTCCAAAAAAAATTCCCAAAGTTTCTCCCGCAGTCCTCTCGAAATTCTCGGAATTTTCTTTTATCTGATTTCTGGATGATTTCACGCTCGCCCATTTCGTCCCTCGAGCAATTAACCCACATGTGACTCATTCTTCGTCTCTGAGACTCGACAATAATGGATTAGTGCTCGCCGCAGGACGGTAATTTTCTGTCGCATGCTGTTTGCACTGGATCTCGTTTCTCATTGTATGCGTGAATATGTGTGTGTGTGAAAGAAAAGGCAGGTTGGTCGAATTCTTGGGCGAGGGGAAGTGACGAAACGCCCCCCTGAGAAATGTTTCCATGGTCCACGGGGACTGGAATACCTAGGAGGAGTGGTGGGCATTGTTGCAGCCTCGCAGGTACCTACTCGGGCTCGATTGTTGACTCAGGATCCCGAGCAGTGTAAATAAAGGCAGCAAACGCACCGGTAGAATCGTTCGTCTTTCCTTCTCTCTCTTCTTCTTCCTCCTCTTGCATTCACCGCGATGATTTCGACGCACGAACAAACACGCACGCTTGTTATCGGGGCCCGTTTGCAAGGCTCCGGCTTTCCTTGGTTGCACCGGGTGGATTTACCGTGGCAATAATCCGCGACGTTTACGACGGCCAGCTTGTCGATATTTGTCGCGGCAGGGGCAGAGCCGCGTTAATATCACCGCGTGGAATTTTTAAACGGGATCTCGAGCGTGTTCATTGGGGCCAGGCCGGCGATGTTTAAACGAGGCAAAAGAAGGGGGAAGAGAGCGGACGTTAAAGGAAGAGAATTCGCCGCGATCGTTACGAATTTGGCGATCGAACGTGTCGCGATTGGCAAACCGTTCCAAACAGAGTTGCACGAAGATTTCTACCACGATGAAGACAGTTTCCGTTCCAGCCTGATTTGTACTTAGCTCCGGATACTTGGAATTGTTTCACGGATAATTGGGTTAAAGGCAGACCAGGTTACACATTGGCCTGCGTGAAATATCAAGAGGATAAAAGGAGGATCGTTAGCTGATCCGAACCTATTAACAGCAAGCTTATTCCACTTGGAAGAATCACTCTCTGGGTTAATTTCGTTGCAATCTAACATCGCTCGAGGTATCCTCCGCGATATTATATCCCACTCTTATCGTTTATTCGACCGCTCTATCTTCATTGAGCACCAAGGACTGGCGAATTTATGGGAACGTTTTACTGCCAACACAGAGCCTCGTGAAAGGGGCAGCGAATTCAATTTAATTAATCTACGCACCGGCTATATTCCCGAGCGCTCTCCTGGTATTTAATTACGTTAATTATGTCTGCTCGGGGCGAACGATTGCGACTATCTTGGCCTCGAAAAACCTAGAACGCTGCTAGTCTTGAGAGATGCTTGGACTAAATATATAAAATATCTACGCGATCCTCTGCTCCAGACAGATAGATCTATTCGAGTGAAATGAAATTACACACGATGTAGACGTGCGCCGTGTCGAACAGCTGATACCGTGCCACGAACAGATTCGCTCGGTCTCATTATTTTCCTGAACGTTGCTTAACGGTACGCCTAGAGAATCCGCGAAGCGTGCTCGTCCCTCGGCTGACACAATCGGGTCGCCACGTGAAGGAAGGCATTCTATCAGCGCGATACGTTCACGATCCTTCTTAGGTGGCTCTCGGTTTTTCGCGTCCGCGTGAAATTGTATCGCTGGCCTAGGTTGTGTCAGGTCGCGTTACCTCAGGAGTACACGAGGCAAAAGAGACGACGCTTTTATCCGAGTTCGCGCCACACGCATCGCGGAGACCAGATACGACTGCATTCCTCGAGACGTGTATATACTCGGCGAACGAACCGGGACGAGAGGCGGTTTTATTTTACGCCGTCGTAAACGGGAAATTCGTATCGACCTGGTGGACGTAATGGCGGAGGATTGGAAACGTTTAGGAATACGACGTGAATTTTCTTCCTTTTTTTTCGCTGTCTTCTCGATGCGAGAGAGAGAGAGAGAGAAGGGGAAATATCGTTGCACTTTTTCGAGAAGTTTTGCACGGTTGCATCGATCCTGTTTCACTTGCACAGGATGTTCGCCAGGTTTTCACGGACACCCTGTGTACAACTAGTTTTGCCTGACAGACGGTACGAAAGGGGAGGCTTCTCGAACGTGTAAATTGATTCAAATCACGTTGACGTTCCTTTTCCTTTCCTTAATTACCCCAGCGTACGTATATATATATACATATATGTATATTCTTTTTACTCGATCGTACCGTCGATTAAGTACAGGATAAGGGGCATACGTCTTACGCGGCTACATTAGTCCCAGTCTATTTTATGAATAAATAGATCCTGTTACTATAAACGTAGCAAGTTGAACCGTATATAACCGTACAGAGATTTCATAACCCTTTCGATCGTTTTCCATTGTCTCGAAGATTCGAATCGGAGTGGAAAGAACTGGCTGGCGAAGGAGAGTGATCGATGCCCATCGTGGCTTAATTAGCATCGATCGTTACTGTCCTTAACAGCGTGTCTCTCTCTCTCTCCCGTTTTACCGTTGGTCAGTTATGTAAATTGTCCCGTGAAAAACGGCCTCGCGGATTAATGTCTCATTGTACGTCGATAAATTTTCGCCGTTCGCTTTGAAGTTTTCGAGTCCATATCGTAATTGATGTAATAGGCTTGCTAGGTTAGACGAGAGGCTACCCAACGATCTGTCTCTAGCTCAGAGGCTGTGCCGATATCGGGTGAGTGGTAAAATCCAGCTGGTGTGTCGTTAACGCGGTTAGAACCATTTAGCACTGTCATGCCACCGGCTCCGGAGAGAGGTATCTTATTCCTTAACCCGTATTTCTATGTGTCTGTGTACATGTGTACATTCGCGTATCGTAACTTTCTCCTGATACGACTTCTACCCTCGATCGGTGCGCGTGTGTTGCCCGTTTTTGCCCGAGATTGCCCGCGCCTGCCCTCGCTCGCCCTCGCCTGCCCGCGATTGCCCGCGATTATACGCGGGGACTGACATTTGGAATGCTAATGTCGATTAGCGGAATCGATAAGTATCGAGGGCCGCGTGCGGGAGCATACCCACGCACTTGATTGTCGTGCTTAGTGTCGTTGTTTCTTTGCGCATGTGTAACGACGGTTAACCTTTCCTTTTGCGTGTGCGCTCTACTGCAGTACGAGAGTTTGTTCAGCGTCGCAGGAAACGCGTGCTCGAGAACATAGACGAGGGAAATTTCGACGTGGAGTACAATAGAAGTTTCGAAGTTCTGTGGACACGCGGTGAAGTTTGGACACTCTGACGCGGGCTGATTTAGAGTAGACACCGTTAAGTCGGATTGGGAAATTTTATTCTTCGGATTCGGACGGTGTGTTTGTACGGGGGGAATATAAATGGTTGTGTAAGGAGAAGAGAATGTTGTTGTTTGATTTTTTAACCGGAGATTTCGAGCACGTTTGAAAGAGCGCTTGATTTAGAGAATGTAAACTGTGGCGAATCCAGTTGGACGAGGCGTTAGGAGGAGCTATTAAACGAGTAGGTTTTCACTGAACGATTTTCCTCATCGATGTTATCGGTGTGAAACGGTGCCGTTATCCAGCGCCTTACGCAACGAACGCACTCCCTCATGGGATAGGAATTTCTCGGGATTTTGTATCCGAGCATACGAGGTGACTTTTCCGTGTGAAAAAATCTGCTTTGTGAGAATTATAATATCGCGCGAGGATGTCGTTAAGCGGTGAGAACGAATCGATTTCACCGTCTAGAATACTGTACTTCACCGGGGATATTACTACGACGAGACTTCACAACTGAAATTGTACGTTTCGCGTTAATTCTGCCTTGTTTCGGGTAAAACTGGCCTATAAACCTGAAATATCAGAGAACAATCCTTCTCTGGTATAATCTAGCTCGATTTCTCTCGTAGAAGAGGTGTGATTCAAGAGTGTTTATTACGTCTCGGAGCGAGACGACGTTGCTAATGGACCCGGCGTATTAATCGAGAGGCGATGAAAGGCTCTCTAGCCGAAAAAGGAATCCGCGTTATTATTCTGCTGAACGATTCGACACGTGCACAGGGAAAGAAGGGTATTAATATTGTATAACACCCACGATGTTGTACGTGTCTTAATGGGATTTACATTTCCCGCCTTTGGTGTCATAACGTCGGAGGGCCTTGACGCCGTGGCGAGCCACGAAATTAATTTGTAACCGGAAAACGTAGGCAACGTCTGATACCTGCGCCGCCGGCTCTCTCCTCTCTTTCTCTCTCTCTTTCTACACGGTACTTACACACACACACACACAGCAGCGTTGAAGCAAAACGTTTTACGAGGGAGTGCGATTCTAATCCGTTCTTTATTCCAGCCTGTGGCTAATATATCGAGCCTCGATCTGATATAATGGCGCATTGTTCCGTGGTAGCCCTACATTTATTCGGAACCTTCGGGCGTCTCGTTAGGGAACTAATTGAAACGATACCTTTTTTCATCTCTCGATTGTCGTTCTCTTTCTCTCTTAGTCTAGCTATCGGAACAACTGGTTCTCCTCCGTTGTCGAAACGGCTGATTGATCGCATTATTACCAGGCGAAACGGTTTATTAAGGGCCGCCACGTAGCGATGTGAAATGATAAGTGGGAAAATTAGTAGCCGGGAGCCCGGGTGAAAACTGGTTATCAAGGACTCGCGTGTGTCATTTTATTAATGCACCTCGGGCCGGGCCTGTAATCGTATTTCAGTATTATGCGAAAAGTCGAGAACGCCTTCGACGACGCTATTTCCCAATGTAAAATTCGTTACTCTACGGAGGACAGAGGAGGGGCGAGGAGGTGTTGTACACGCCAGGTGAACATAGCCGTAAAATCGAAGAAACGCGGTAGACAGTTATTACGGGCTGTGTTCGCTTTCTGGTGTTTAGTACAAAGGGAAACACCGAGTCTCGAGATCCGTCTCATCTCCCGTTCGTAGCAGAGCGAAAGAAGTATTTCGCGGGAGAAATAGAAAGTGCAAAAGGCTCCGATGCAGACAAATTTAGAATCACGGAGCCGTTATGTACGGCTGTTGGATTCAATGCGATCTTTCTTTGGTCCGCGAGGCTGGATAAAGATCTCATTGGAGCTGTAGATGACGTTACAATAATCGTTGAATCCATGGGAGTCGATATTGACTTCCCTGGATACATTCATAATCTGATACGGATCTCGAAGCTTGCATGAAAGCCGGTAGAGATGATTCTGTAGATCCGTAGGACATGATACAGCCTTCTCCGAATCCATAGAACTAAATCTAGACGTTGCTCCGAGTGGCTTTAATGACTTTCGGGTTGAGAGGCCCCATCGGTTCCCTTCTGCAATATTCCCGAGGTTTCAACAGGTTTAATCGCTGGCAAAAATTCTCGAGATCCCATTGACCCTGGAACCTTCGAGAAACCTCTTGAAATCTGAAGGATTTTCTGGGTTCGTTGGATCCTGTAAACGTCCAGAATTCTACCTACGTATGTCAAAGTTTACAGTTCGACAAATATTCGTATACCTCGTCCAAGAGGGCACCCATTGTGTCCTACATTCGTCGAATTTGAGCACCAACAGGAAAGCGTATAAAAATCGCGAAACGCAGAGCTGAATAATTACCGCGACCGCTCCACCTCCGGCACGCATTGGAACGCATTCGGTGCCCACGCATATCGGCGCGTTGCCATTCGAAAGGTAACGAGCTCCGTGAATCATTTTCAACCGCGAATTCCACGGGTATTTCCCTATTGGCGTGTCCCAGCGTGGCGTGAAATATCGATGCAATAATACACACGCTGGCGCGCGCGCACTCATAGAAACACCGGGTTCGCCATATAAGATAAGACGTCCTAACGGTGCAAAATCTTTCCGGTTGTTCGGTGACGGGTCGCGGAACAGGCATAAAATGATCGGTGGCCACAAAACGGTGATACACGGCCGGCGGAGATCTCTCTCGCCGGGAATTCTCACGTTACCACCGCAACACCATATTTTCCATGGACGGAGGGGCCGATGTTCTCGTTTCCTCCCGGCCGACAGAGGACGGCGGGGATGCATCTGGCTCAGCCGTGTGCACAAAGATCTTTACGGCGATTTATCTGTAGGTAAGTAGCTGGAGAGTATAGCGTGGTGGAAAGGGGAAACAGGGTGTGCAGGAAACATCGCGTAATCTCGCCTCCGCGTAGACAACTATCCAACGCCATCCGTATAACCCGGTAACCTGTCCGATAGTTCCGTTCCATCGACGTGTATTCTCTAGCCTGTGCTTTCGATTCCTCCATGTGTGTGTATCTTTCTTATACGTGAGCTAACACGCGGGCATTCTAGCGCGAGCGCGTGCCTTCCTGCTACCACCTCCTATGGTTCCCGTTGCCGGCGAACATTTGCAGGTGCATACGTATGAGAATGGTCGAAAAGGTTCCTTGAACCTTGTCCATATCTTCGATTCGTACAGTGTTACCTAGCGTGTTATTGTGATTATCG
>NW_017100212.1:1911712-1914606 GCF_001263275.1 Habropoda laboriosa | reverse complement strand
CGATTGGGTTTATTGAATGTTCCCCGGGTGTTTGAATAACGCGAGGATAGCAAGTGTGGCGGTGGAAGGAACGTTCAATTTAACAGACCACCAGAGGATGACCGGTGTTTTTTTTTACCAACGAACTAGCTCTGAATCGTCGAGGTCCGAAGGTCTGCCGTTGTCATCGGTGTAATTAAACGCGAGGCGTAATCTAGATCTCCAGCGAGGTTGCGTTAAATCAAGAGTGACACAAGCCCGGCGTTATCTCCGACATCCATTCGTCCTTTTTTCAACGGTTCGAGTCTTCTCTATGGAGCGTGGTCGTTCCGTGTCATCCACACACCACTGATTCCGACGAAATAATCCAAATAGCTGCGGTTCAACGAGGGAGATCGATCCGAAACTTGGCAAAGAACCACCGTGAAGAATCTTTTGTATATACCTACCAACTTGTTCTTCCGAAGACACACACACACGCGTCGTTTCTCAACTATCACCTCCCATCTACCGACAAGTTATCAGTTTTCGAACGCACGTCAGGTCACCGCAACTCTTCTCCGTGCAACCAGGCTCCGAAACAAGTCACGTCAGAGTGCGTTCGCGTGGACGACGCGTGTCCAATCGCTAATCGTCTAATCGGTCCGTTTCACGGTGCATCGTACCGAAGAATGTGAGCCTTTGTGCGGCACGCGGCTCCTCGGAGTTGACAGTGACCTCGTTGACGAGAAACGACCCCCACGATTGTATCGATGACCAGAGGAGTTAAATGGGAAACACGGAGAGAAAGAGAGGAGATTGGTTGACGCCACTAGTACGGTATCCACGCACTTGCAACCCCTTTCGACGAGCACAGGCCGGACGAACGAAGCCATTCAGCCTCGGCATCCGCTCTCTTGGATCTAGTTAGCGAGTCTCTCGAGGGCTTAGCCGTTCTGGAACGCGTCGTCGCGCGACAAGCTGCCGACCCGCGAACAGGGCGCGACACCTAATCCGTAATAGAGGCACGCGAATAAATTACGCGACGGGATCACGGGCGTGAGCTCGTTGTTCGCGGATTTTTCTTCGAGTAAGTAAGTATGAGAAGGAGAGAGAGTGTGTGTGTGCAGGAGACACGCGCTTGCCGCGCGCTGAATAAATTATACGCGTTTAAAACCTGTATCGTGGCGTAATGCCTTTGGTCGACGCTAAAATGATCTCTTTCTTTTTCTTTTTTTCTTTGTTGCTTTTTCTCTCTCTCTCTCTCTCTCTCGGTCTTTGGTTGGATGTTTGCAAAAACAAACGTTTCTTGCGCGATCGACCGCGTGTGTATCAGGCTGTACCGTCAAGTGCTCGAGCAGCTGGCTGACGTCATTCAGAGGCGAAGATATATTCGCGTCGATCGAGCCAGCTTTATAATCGTTTGCGTTTGATTAATACCCTGGCCGCGCGGCGAACGTCGCACAAGCGAGTTCACGGACACCCACGTCGAATTCAGCGGTAAGAAGGCGCGCAACACACGGAGTCTTATGTTAGTGGAAGCTTCTGTTGTGGTTGGTTTCTGTTAGAGAATCGACCACGGTGAAACTTTACAATGAACCTTTCACGTTGATGTTCCGTGTTTAAAGCCTTTTATCGCGTGTAAAATTCAACGTGCACTCTCTCTCTCTCTCTTTCTCTCTTGGGGAAGATAACGATCCGGGTGATTATGATTCATACCTTGTAATGTCTTCGTGGAATTGACTAGTATTATACGGTAGCAAATGGAGCACACTGGTAGAGGTACGTTTAATGTGGATTGATCGCGGTGAAAAGAAAGGGAAAAGCGGTAATGGAGCCGGATCGCAAGTTGGAATTTTTCTGAAATTAACAGTGGGTCGTCCATCGCGGTGAAAAGGAATAAAAAGAAAGGGAAACGTGGTAATGGATCCAGATTGGAGGTTTCATTTTTTTTTAATTAACCTGTGGATCCATCGCGGTGAAAAACTAAGGATCCAGATTGAAAGTTTCGTTTTCTCGAAATTAACCTGTGGATCCATCGCGGTGAAAAGAAAGGCAAAAGCGGTAATGAACTCAGATTGGAAATTTGATTTCCTCGAAATTAACCTGTGAGGTTCATCGCGGTGAAAAGAAAGGGAAAAGCGGTGATGGACCCAGATTGGAAATTCGATTTTTTTGAAATTAACCTGTGGATCCATCGCGGTGAAAAACTAAGGATCCAGATTGAAAGTTTCGTTTTCGCGAAATTAACCTGTGGATCCATCGCGGTGAAAAGAAAGGGAAAAGCGGCGATGGACCCAGATTGGAAATTCGATTTTCTTGAAATTAAGAGTGGACTCCATCGCGAAGAGAAGAAAAGGATCCATATAGGAAATTCGACGTCCCTGAAATCAACCTGTGTGATTCGTCACTGTGAAAAGAAAGGGAAAAGCGGTAATGGATCCGGATTGGATGTTCGATATTCTTGAAATTAACAGTGGGACCCATGGCGGCGGGACATCGCGTATCCAACCGGACGCGCTTTGAAACCTGCGAATCTGGTTTTTCTTCTCTCGCAGCAGGACGTATTAGCAGCCGTCAGCAATTACGTGAGTCCTCGTAACGTCGACCGGTGCGCGAAAGCCTCTTGTCGGGAGAGTAAATCGGCGATGGAAGTCAATGTCCTCGTGGCGGCGGCGGCGGTGGTGGCGGCGGCACGTTCGTAAACTCGAGGCGAAAAGTGGCGATCGCCGGCGACGATACCGGTGCGCTTTAAGATAAAGGTGCGAACGGTACGACATCGAGACATGCTCGTTCGTTCCATCGGTGTATTCGTTGGGATTTAAATGAATGCAAATTGGCCCGAAGATCGTCGCTTTTCGACCGTGGCCGTCGAATCTGACTCATAATTGCCGGATTAAGCCGACCTCTTCGCACCTCTCGTACCATGGAATGTC
>NW_017100212.1:1900349-1911676 GCF_001263275.1 Habropoda laboriosa | reverse complement strand
CACTGTACCGTCTACGCTTCTTTCTTCCTTCTTCTCCGTCGATTGTAATTGGCGTTGTACGCGAAGAGGCACGTTTTATGTCCCTCTGCCGCGTCTTTACAGACATTACGTCATTTCTCACGTAACCAAATGATTTTGGTTAAGTGTCCGGTTGTAGCGAGAGTTTCTGCCGTTTTAAGCTGTTCATTTTACGATTAAAATCACCTTGTGAACAAAATGAGCGTCGAACAAAAATTGCACCAACTGGGTATTTCTCTGATTTATCTATAACCCATTTTCATTTTTTCCGCTTACTTGACAATTTCCTTACGCAAAAACGCCTTTCAGCAGTGTCTTTCTCTTACAGATTCGAATTTTCACGTACTCAAAATTCATTTCAAGTAATTCAAACAATTATTTCAAAAAAGAACGTTCAATTTGTAGTTACACTTTTCCAAACGAACAGCCTGAAGCCTCAGGAACTTTCAGGATGACCCTACACAACGCAGAGCAGATGTTCTCCGTCGTGTTAAGATTAGAGTTCCTCGTCGACAACTTGTCTAACGTCTCAATCCTCCCTATTACAACTGATTCCCATTGTAGTCCACACGAACCATCCTTTTTCCCTTGCCGTCGTCAGATAAGACTTGCCGTAATCCTCGGAGTCGGCCACGAAGACAACCGTTCATGCAAATCGCCCGCAGATATTACAGAACGAACTTACTCGATTCCTCCACACCGCTCGTTACATCCTCGGATCATCGTTATTTGTACACACAGTCGCTGTACAATCGACGTTTCGTACCGTTATTTAACATTATACAGAGAACGATCCTGAAAGTCCTCGTGGTAACCGCGATGCCCAGGAATCACCTACACGTTCACCACGTACCCGAATGCATGTCAGCGGCGCACGCCTGGCTATCGGTCATATCCATCTACGTTGTAGGACACGGTCTCCTCTCGTGTCGATTCTCGCTCCGTTTTGTTCACGAAGCGCGACGAGGATCGTCGATGTTGTACGGGTCACGAGGTGGATCAATCTCACGGTCGTTCCATCACCGGTTTCTCGGCCACCGAGCAATAGGCTTTTGCCTCGCGACTGTGTGACACAGTGCCGTAAATATGGCGCCCAAGAATGCGGACTGGAGGAGCGTGGTTCCGGTACGATGAACCGCTGGATTTCGCGCTACACGGCGAGTCGCGCGGATAACTCGATCGGATAAGCTTTCAGAGGAGACCACGTCACGATGAGACGCTCCTGCTGGGATACGGTTGGGTTCGGTGCACTTTTATTTCCCGTCGAAGCCAATCGTGTGACTTGCCTCTTCGTTCTGTACACGCCGGGTGTGCTCGTGTTAAATAATCTGTTTTGTAACAACGAATCACAGTCGAGGTGTGGATTATTGTTGAGATAACGCAAAAGGGAGTTCTGTTTTTAGGAAATTCTAGTTTTGCCTGTAACTTTGGGTTTGATTTGTAAGTCTGAGGGATATTAGATAGAAAGTGTATGTGATTTCTTCGAATACGACGAATACTTGGCGTTAAAGTAAGTAGCCATTGAAGAATCGTAAGGTGAGGTGTTTTGGAATATTTCTTAATTTTTATAACGCGGAGTTGGAGTACTTTAATCTTTCAGAATATTTTTTTTAAAGCGAAGTTGGAATAGTTCAACATACGAGTTCACAGCGAGCATTGAAAAATTGGACATAGACAGATAAACGGGTTTTCAGCGCGTGGTGAACAATTCTTCCAACCTCGTACATAGGTTCCTAACACCGAAAGGGTTAAAGTTCCTTATTTAACTGTTTACACAAGACTCGTGTCTGCACTTTTACCATTTTTCGGTACCGCTCGTGATACACGCACACGCATATAGCGGTGAATTCCCGAAGGGAAATGCTCGGTTGACGACACCGGTACTCAATAGTCGGTAGTTTATGGTATCCATCATCACGCATCGTGGCTGTTGATGTTCAATGCCGTGGTATCGGTGTCCGGATAACTAGTCGGCGGACATTCCAATTCATCCGGCCGTAGAGGGGACGACTCTGCCAGCAGCTGGTCTCGATGCCTTGCCGGAATGTAACACCGATAAACTTATGATCCTCTCGTGATGCTGGATTCGTTGCATCAGTGTCGACTGTGTCCCCCGTGTTAATGCCAGTTCAAACGATACAAGTTGATATTTAATACTTTCTCTTCAAAATCCTAGCCATTTAGAAGCCTCGAAATTCTTCACCGACAACGACCATATTTTCCAACGTCGTCTCTTTCTTCCCGCGATCTCTAGATCGTTTGCGCAGTAAACGAAGAAAGACTTGAACGATCGATGTTACCTTAAAAATTCTGCGTCTCTGTTTTTACGGTTCAGTCTTCTGTGACGACAGACCGGTGACATTTCTGGCTCACCTTCGGTCTCATCCTCTCCCCTCGATATTTTTCTCCGCAGACTAAAACGAAGCAACCAGGTTGGTTGTTGGCGATCGTTGTTAGACGATTACGTAAGTGCCGCGAATACGAGCGGAACAGCTTTCCAAGGCCGGTCGCGGCGAAACACGATCGTTAAACCTTCGAAGGTGGTATTTTGTGTGCCAGCTCGTTCAGCTGGCCTCTGATCCTGCGGTGCTTCGAACGAAAGTTAATACTCGAACTCACCTATCGTCGTGAGAAATGCTCGATGAATGAATGCATTCAATTTTCATTCTCACACGCCGGGACGCCCGGTTCCTCTTCCTTCCAACAATCCCCCTTGTTCCCTCGAACCTAACCATATTTTCTTAGCCAGACGTAACATTTTCTACGACTCTTTATCCTATCGCGTTTCTCACGATCTTTTTTTTCTTCCTTCTTCCCCTTTTTATCGACGCACGGAGCAATTAACCGATCGATTTTATCCACGAATCTCGCGATAATTTTCGCGTGACGGCGGCGTTCACAAAGCGCGACACTCGATCGTTCGAATCTCAGCTATTCGCGGATCGTGAACCTCCATTAGCCCACCCATGCCCGCCGCCAATTCCATTACTCATCGATAATTCGACTTTTTTCTCGCGCCGCAGCCACCTGCAGAAACGGCGATTTCGCGAACGAACCGCCGACAAAGTGCATTTTTGCACGTAGCCGCGATAAATTCGCCGTGCAACGAGAATCTCTAATCTGCCCGGCCGGGGTTATCTCATCGCGCGGCGACGTCGCGGCGCTTTTGCCCCGTCGCAGAGGTTAAAACGATCCTCCGTTTCCCCTGTTTGGGCCTCTGCGCCGCGTTCACGTCGGTGGAATTTCGCGAAACAAGCGGGCATAATCTCGTCGCCGTTTCGTGTTTCCAACGAGACGAGAAGTGTTTTCGAGCGAGGATTATCCGTAAGAATGGCCGGATGTACGGTGTGCATGCGTTATTATCGAAAAGGGAAAGTGGTGGCGAAATGAAAACGTCAGAAAGGAGATTTATGGTGACTCACCGGGATCCATTCAGTTTTCTGCTTCGGAATAGTAATTGGTTTCGAGCGTTGCGTTACATCGGGTCGCTTTCTGAAATGGTAGATTGAAATCGTTTCGAAATTAATGGAATACACTTGAAGTGGAACATTCGCCTTTGCGTTTCGTTCGAAACGATTGGAAAATGATGAAATCCCCATTCAGAAATTTTTTTTTAGTATTTTTTTTTTTTAGAGCGCGCGTTGTTCTGTTACGTGTGAATAAATTGCACTGCTTTCTGCGATGCTTTTAGATAAACGATGAAATGTAACAGGTTTCTTGTTGGCTGTTGTTCTGAAAATACACTGTGCTCTGTATTACGTGGACTGATTGTTACAAAAGTGGCGTGAGTCCATTTTTCCTTGCGTCGAGATAGTTAAGATTAGATAAAAGGTACTGATAAAATCTTCTAAATTATATGCGAATTATTTGCTTCCTCAATTCTTTCCACAAATGGACAAAAATGGTCCATGTTTTTCATTTGAGAAACTCTGTTCTACGATATTTCTAGATAAACGATAAAATCCTGTAACAATTTTCTTCTGAATCTGGGCTGCTTATTACGAAAGTGGCGCGAGTCCATTTTCCTTGCGTCGAGATACTTAAACTTATCATATGTAAATTATTTTCTTGCCCAGGTTTTTTCGAAGATTGACAAAAACGATCCATTTCAATCATTTAAAAAATTCTGTTCCACGATACCTCTAGATAAACGACGAATTCCATTCACAAATTCCTCCGATAATTTTTTCCGCAGATACACCTTGTTCTATCCGTACGAACATAAATTAACGCGATAAACCCGGCTGAATTCAGAAATTCCCAGCGAATAAATCGCGTTTACGGGCCTAATGGACGAGTTAATGCGTTGCTTTCATTGAAGCAAATCCTCGTATTACCATTACTACAGAGCGCCTAGTCTCTCAGCTCTCGCGGAACGCACTTTGCATTTTCCTTCGATCACGTTTCGTCCACGTATCACTTTTACGCTCGTTCGATTTTACACACTCGCGCACACACTGCTCCAATTTCTTTACGTAACCACCGTGATTCTATTATATAAGGAACACGTCGTCGAACTGTAGCGTGGAAATCGTGGCTACGAGTCGGCGAGGCAACGGGGCCGGGCGTTTAATAAACGGTAATGGAAAGGAAGTTCCCACAGGAAACGTCGAATTGGCGGGGACCGGCCTTTTCCTCGGGACCCGCGTAACAACCCCTTTCCTCGTTGTGCATCGTGCGAGATCGAACTCCGCGTTAGTTTCTTTGTTGCTGATGACTCGAAATTAACGATAATTCTTGCAACCGGGTGGAAGAAGAAAAAGGAGGGAAGAAAATGGGGATCCTTTGAGATTCTTCGAGAGAGCCGCGCGTCCTCGAATACAAGGACTTGGCGATATCGTGGTGTATGCAGGATAATTTATGCAAGCGTAGAAAAAATTCAAGGTAGTCGCTGGAAACACCTGCTTTCATCCCCGTAATTATCGTCAGCTTTTTCTTTCCCCTCTCGACACTGTGCACGTGTGTGTGTTTCCTCGTGGTAATATTCACGGCGAACGCGTGCTTTGAAGTTGATGCATCATTCGTTTCGTTCGGCGCGAGAGAAGAAGCCTCTGCGTACTTCAGAAGTCTAACGAGCAAACCAGAGAAGACAAATGAAATTTTCTGACCTTCGAATGGTGCTAGGTGTGCTCGAGGGGCGGTGGACATTTGAAAATGATCGTCGTTAACGAATATTGTTGTATTTTGACGGAAGTTACCTTTGCTTTGTTTCACGTTCATATTTTGTATTGTCGTGGACGTGAGAGGAGGAATTGTCGATGTTGGGTTTGAGGAAGAATTTGAGAACGATCAATAAGCAGAGGTTGGTTCATTCATCGAAACACAGTTCCGTAACGATTACGATAAATTACATTGTCCCGCGAGGAACAATGCGAAGACGCGGACACGAGGAGGTTTCCGATTGGATCGAAAGGTTTAATGCCGTCTACATGGTGGCCCATCGGTTAGAGATTTCATTACAACGTTGTTGTTCCAGCGACAGTGAAAAAACGAATCATTCCGGTGATTATAGTGGTTAAAATTAAACATGCCATTATGATTTATAAATTGCCTGGCTCCTTAGATGGCTGGAACTCTATCGTACGAGGGTTTCATATGGGAACGTGTTTCTTTCCCCTCTTATCTCGCGTATTGAATCGAAGATGTGAAATTGGCAGAGGAACGAGGAAAACCATTATAATGAAAACAGAATAATGATTGGATAGGAGAATGGGAGATTAATTGAATCGTAGACGAGGATAGAAGCTTTCGAGTTTTATTTTTATGATGGCTTGAGTAGTGTAACTATATAGAAGTATAGTACGCGTTTTTTTAAAGAATATCTGCTTTTTGGATTCTTTGATTTTGTGAAGAAGTAAATTTAAGTAATTTGGTACACTTATTGCTGTTTATTTTTTCTCTGAGTCTGGAAAGGTCGAAAACGCTGAGAATTTATTGCTTCCAAGTGATATACGATGTATGTTCAGAGATTTCAAGAGTTAAACAATGTGAGTTCAGAGCTTTCAAGTGACAAACGCTGACAATTCACAGCTTTCAAGTGTGAAACGCTGAAAATTCTTAGCTTTCAAGTGACAAACGCTGAAAATTCTTAGCTTTCGAGTGACAAACGCTGAAAATTCACAGCTTTCGAGTGGCAAACGCTGAAAATTCACAGCTTTCAAGTGTGAAACGCTGAAAATTTTTAGCTTTCAAGTGTCAAACGCTGAAAATTCTTAGCTTTCGAGTGACAAACGCTGAAAATTCACAGCTTTCGAGTGACAAACGCTGAAAATTCACAGCTTTCGAGTGACAAACGCTGAAAATTCACAGCTTTCGAGTGACAAACGCTGAAAATTCACAGCTTTCGAGTGACAAACGCTGAAAATTCACAGCTTTCGAGTGACAAACGCTGAAAATTCACAGCTTTCGAGTGTCAAACGCTGAAAATTCTTAGCTTTCAAGTGGCAAGCGCTGAAAATTCTTAGCTTTCGAGTGCCAAACTATGTGAGTTCTTAGCTTTCAAGTGTCAAACGCTGAAAATTCTTAGCTTTCGAGTGCCAAACTATGTGAGTTCTTAGCTTTCAAGTGTCAAACGCTGAAAATTCTTAGCTTTCAAGCGACAAGCGCTGAAAATTCTTAGCTTTCAAGTGACAAACGCTGAAAATTCAAATCTTTCGAGTGAAAAATTATATGAGCGCCAAATTGAAAAAGCACACATCTTTCTTTTATACCGGAAATCTTCACTTCTGTCACTTACCATAGTCTACCAAATTCCACCTCCTCGTTCCCTCTCGAGATTTCCACATTTTTTCCAAGACGTTCCAGATAAAAGGTACGAAATTCCTCCGGATCTGTTCGCAACGCGCGGAAAAAAACGTTTAAAGGTAACATTCTAAAGCAAGAGACACGCGTGTGAAACGCACGTCGAGGGTCTGCGAAACAGGTACGCTATGCAGCAGGCACGTGTCTCCGCGTAGGTATAGTACACGGTGCGAATGGTATACACTGCATAGCAACCAGTTTCGCCTCATCGAGTGGTTTCGTCAAGCGTTCTCTCAATCGTAGAACCGCGTGTATATACGATCTTTGATTCGCAGTTGAGACAATGACCTCGTGTTCGATCTAAATTGGTGGCAGCGCGGTTCGACTACTACGCGGCACATAAATCCGAATTGCGAAACGCTTTCGGAGTAATCGGTGCCGCGCAAGGGTTTCCTTTTATCTTGGACGATCGGCGTTTACCGTTAAGTAGAACGATTTGTAAAATCGTTCTCAGAATAATTTACCTTCTCAGATCCGACTAAACAGCGTTCTTATAATTATGCCGGTTTAACGTTCTCCTTTTTTTCTTTTCGTCTCTTCTGCGTACTCAGTGTATTTTCATTAAATTTTTATCAATTAAGTTTCTCGATTTTTCTTTCGACGATTCGTTGAAGTTTTTGTAAATTTTATCTTAATGTTTCGTGAAATCGACTGATTTATCTTCTCAGATCAGAGGAAACAGCGGTCTTATAATTACGCTGGTTAAATGTTTTTTTTTGTTTTGGTCTTCTGTGTATTTTCGTTAATTTTCTATCAATTAAGTTTCTGGATTTTTCAGTGGATAATGTAGGGATATTTTTCTGAATTTTTTATCTCTAATATTTCATAAAATCGACCTATCTTTTTTTTGAGGATTTTTAGAAGAACGTTGACAGCGAATGTCTCGATGATCAATCTTCTGTATTCGAAGTGCACAGACAATGGAAATAAACGGAATTGTGTTATATAAAATTTTCGCTTTCAAGTCGGTAATTTATTACATATGCGTAACAAGCTGAGAAAGTCCGAGATGCTGCAAGATTTACCCGAGAAAAAGACCGAGTATAAAGAGTTAACGTAATAATATTTCATAATAATCGACTTATCTTTTCCTCGTAATTTTTAGAAAGATATTTCGTAATAATCGACCTATCTTAGCCTCACAATTTTTCGAATAACATTTCCAGCGAGTGTCTCGGCGATTGATCGCGAAATTTTCACCGTACGCGTCCGCATTAACCCTTTCGCTGCGGCAGATTATCGGCAAAATCTTTCGTTTTGGCGCTTAAAAATTTTTAAAAATAGAAATAAGAAATTTTGTAATTTCTATTATTAACGAGAGTACTCGAATTAAGGTGGAAGTTTACCAAAAGTCGACCGCCACGGGGGAGCCACGCATTTAGGCCTGGCGACTCTTGGCCCTCGAGAGATGTTTTTCCAAACATCTCCGAGTTTCTTCGTCCTCGAGGACGAGAGTATTGCCTCGGCAGTATTGTCTCATCCCTGAGACTTTCCCAGGGAAAAGGCTACTTAAGGGAGCCCCGAAAAAGGCACGACGCCTTTTGTCGTAGACCTTCTCTGCACGCGCACCACATAGTTTACATTTGTAGGAGGTGGTCTAACGAACTTTACTCAAATCAGGATGTCGTGCAAAGTAGTTTACTTCGGACTCTTCGGCGTCCGTCTATTCCCGAAGCTTAGAACCGACTCAAAGATATCGCTGGGCCGAACCGATGGGTACTCCGGTCTGGTGTTTGTCACTCGCCAAGAGCCGCAGGCCAAGCCATAAACCGTCCCAAAAAGCCTCCACATTTGAAAATTAATCAAAATTTTTAGTTTAATTTTGGATTTTGATCCACATTGCAGAAAAGAGCCGAATATTGCAATGTTACACGTCCATCGACTTTTTTATTTTTCGTTTCGAATTACTATTTCGTGAAAAACATTTTTATCAGTTAAAATATTTATTTATACTTTTACAACAAAAATAATACTAATATTTATTTTAAAAAATTATTCAAAATTTTCTTTCGTGTGGTATATTTCGAAGCAAGGTGCAGCACATAGCCCAACATTGCAAATATTACACATGTATCATGTATTTATCCTATGTAAATGATAAATATCAATAACACGATTCTTTTTCTTAGCTTTCACATTGTTATTTTCAATTCTCGAATATATTCGAGTGTGAAAAATTATAGCAGCATCAAATACAACGCCGCTCGAATTATCTCGAGTGTGCACAGTTTGGCCTGTTTAGCGCGCTCGAATTAACTCGAGCGTGCAAGTTAAGGGGTTAAGCATTACGTTTAGATAAATATATTTTTGTTACCCATTGTGCGAGTAATCATTTGCACCACGTCACTTCCAAACCACCAACAGCAGTGCGAGAAAATTTTCAAAGCGCCTATAGGCGTCGATAACAGTGAAACCCTTTTCCCCGCAATTTCTCGAAAAACATTTCCAACTCGGATCTCTCGACGATTAATCACTAAATTTTCACCCTGCGCGTCCGCGTATATTAAAACAACAATATTTCACAAAATCGACCCACCTTTTCCCCGCAATTTCTCGAAAAACATTTCCAGCTCGGATATCTCGACGATTGATCGCGAAGTTTTCACCGTGGGCGTCCGGGACAGGCACCGCGACGCGCAATTTACTTTCACGCGTGAATATTATATAACAATCGTTCACCAGGCGACCCTTGAACCTTTACGTCGCCTCGCGGAGTCGAAGGCCGTGGTTGTACACCGGTCCCGCGGTGAATTCAGCGCGAAGATGCGAGCGTTGCGTGGGCGATCGCGAAGAACGCTGTTCATATATGGCGAGAGCAGAGTCGGAGGGCACGATGCGCCATTTATTTACGACAGTGCACGCGCGCCCCGATCATTAACGTAACCTCTCGCCGTGGCCCACGGATGATTTCGAATCAACCACGAGCGGAGTCTGTACGCCGAATTATTTACAGCCGTCAATTAACCACGGACCAACGATCACCGTCAATTAAAACGTTTCGTGCGGAATCATTAAGGGGAGCGTGCCGGGGCACGTGTCGCCGAGGTGTCTCTCGAATTGCGCGGGGGAAAACGAGAATTGATCTTTAAACGGAACCACCTTGGCTGGTTTGAAAAATTCAATTTATTTTTGTAAATTGATACCTCGTTGTCTCGCGAAGAAATATTAACTGGAGATTATTCTGCCTGGTTGAAAACGAAAGTGCGCGCGTGGCCTTACACTTTGCAGTTACTTGAGTTAAACGCGATATTGGTTTCGCGATATTTCAAGTTTTACTCGAGATATACATGCGTAAGAGAATTTTTAAATTTTTTGATTAAACGAAGATAATCGACATTTGGCTGGAGAAACCAATTCATCGCGAATAAGCTAGAAAATAAAGTGCGAATAATTGGTAAAAAATTGTTTTGCTGAAAATAAATTCTGAAGTAAGCCTAACTCCTCAAAGAAAAAGTTTTAGAAATGAAATAATTAAATATCACAAAAAAATTGTCTAGTAATAATGTAATGATACAACAAGGCAGTAAATGAAAACAGTAACTTACATAAATGCAAATATAATTTTCGTAACTGTACATGTAACGACATTTAACAATTTACATAACGATCAAACGTTAGATAGCGTTAATAGAGAGTTCAAACGCCTACGATTATCGTATCAACTTCTTCACATCCTCCGTATATTCGTCTCGCAAATTACACCAAAAGCAAAAAACCGTAATAATCGTTGGTTGACAGTTCCGTAACACGTCTAAACAGCTTATTTCCCCAGGAAAAGAAAAACGCGAAGAACCTCCATCGGAATCCTACAGTTTGGTATCTCGATATCCAAGTGCACTCCGTGACCGCCCTGAAACTGCGAATCCCGCCGGTTTCAAGCACGATTTTCCACGGCCGATCATTGAGATTATGTTCCATTAGAGGAGCGGTAACCAGCGGCGGGATCTACACTGTTGCTAAGCGTCCCTCGGGCCCTCCTCTAACCGGTGTTTGCGGTTGATTGCAACGAGGGAAACGCGTTCGCGGTGCGAGTTGAAAGGTGAGAGATCGTTAAGCGGGGTAGCAATCGATCGGTGAAAAATGACGGGGAGAGAAAGATGTAATTTCGAATGTTGCATATTACGTTGGTATGTAAACAAGCGTCTGGTTACGATTGAAGGAACGAGTTGTGCTTCACCAGCCCTCTCGTCGTTCCGTCGATATTTATCAATTATGGCGGTGCTGCTGAGGTAGAAGGCAAAGTATCGGTTTCGAATGTTGGTTTTTACGTATGTACGCTTGAATACTATTAGTAGGGGGTCGTGTATGTTCCTGAATTACGCTGAACGAATTATCGGGGATAAGTAGCGAGCTCGATGGGAAAACTCGAAACACTTTGAAACTGAAACGGCCGTTTCTCTTTGAGATTCTAACGAATGCATTTGCATAGCGCAGGAAGGTAGGCTCTACTGTTTCTGCGAGAATAAGAGAAAATCGGGAGTATAAAGTTAGAAGAGTGTGTGTGTGTG